>NC_069503.1:4656775-4696098 GCF_027579735.1 Bombina bombina
ATATATACTGTATGTATATATATATATATATATATATATATATACAAGTTGAGGGATCCAGTAATGCCTGGGTGCACTCTATAGTAGATAGGTAGAAACTTCTTAAGTATAGAAGAGGCACTCACAGGTCTTAGTAGGTATAAAGACTTTTATTAGTTCATAGGTTTAGGTCAGGTCAACGTTTTGGTCCTCGCAGGGACCTTTGTCAAGACCGTTCTATATACAAAAATACAAAAGTGAGGGTAAATAATACATTCATCAAAGGGGAATAAACACATCACAGGGTAAAGGACTAATACTACCCATGGCGGTATTTAACAGAAAAACAGATAAAAAAAAGCAGAAAGCAAAAAAAGGGGGATAAAGGGGCAAACGTTTGTCAGCTTTTGCTCATATTAAAGCAATGTTAAGTACATAGATACAGGTGTATAGCGAGCAGGTAGTGAAAACATACAGGTCATGAGTTGAGACCAGTATCTAATATGTCAGGAGCTTATAGCAAGGTTTGCAAAAGAACAAAACTTGTTAGAGGCATACACAAAATATAAATACATATATATATATATGGACACATGGCCAGACGGCTCAAATGTTGTAAACACATTAGGAGGGAGACATCAGGGGGATCACATAAGTAATCAAAAAAATGTCTAAGGTCATGTGTGTCATATAAATTGGCAAGTCATAAAAGCTGAACAAACTAGTGCCTATAAAATCAAGAAAAATCACAAAAAAAATCAAGAATTAAAAAAGCCCTAAGATACATTTAAAATCACATAGGCCTAGATTTAGAGTTCGGCGGTAAAAGGGCTGTTAACGCTCCGCGGGCTTTTTTCTGGCCGCACCATAAATTTAACTCTGGTATCGAGAGTTAAAACAAATGCTGCGTTACGCTCCAAAAAAGGAGTGTAGGGCATTTTTACCGCAAATGCAACTCTCGATACCAGAGTTGCTTACGGACGCGGCCAGCCTCAAAAACGTGCTCGTGCACGATTCTCCCATAGGAAACAATGGGGCTGTTTGAGCTGAAAAAAAACCTAACACCTGCAAAAAAGCAGCGTTCAGCTCCTAACGCAGCCCCATTGTTTCCTATGGGGAAACACTTCCTACGTCTGCACCTAACACCCTAACATGAACCCCAAGTCTAAACACCCCTAACCTTACACTTATTAACCCCTAATCTTCCGCCCCCGCTATCGCTGACCCCTGCATTACAGTTTTAACCCCTAATCTTCCGCTCCGTAAACCGCCGCAACCTACGTTATCCCTATGTACCCCTAATCTGCTGCCCTAACATCGCCGACCCCTATGTTATATTTATTAACCCCTAATCTGCCCCCCACAACGTCGCCGACACCTGCCTACACTTATTAACCCCTAATCTGCCGAGCGGACCTGAGCGCTACTATAATAAAGTTATTAACCCCTAATCCGTCTCACTAACCCTATCATAAATAGTATTAACCCCTAATCTGCCCTCCCTAACATCGCCGACACCTACCTTCAATTATTAACCCCTAATCTTCCGATCGGAGCTCACCGCTATTCTAATAAATGTATTAACCCCTAAAGCTAAGTCTAACCCTAACACTAACACCCCCCTAACTTAAATATAATTTACATATAACGAAATAAATTAACTCTTATTAAATAAATGATTCCTATTTAAAGCTAAATACTTACCTATAAAATAAACCCTAATATAGCTACAATATAAATTATAATTATATTTTAGCTATTTTAGGATTAATATTTATTTTACAGGCAACTTGGTATTTATTTTAACCAGGTACAATAGCTATTAAATAGTTAAGAACTATTTAATAGCTACCTAGTTAAAATAATAACAAAATTACCTGTAAAATAAATCCTAACCTAAGATATAATTAAACCTAACACTACCCTATCAATAAAATAATTAAATAAACTACCTACAATTACCGACAATTAACCTAACACTACACTATCAATAAATTAAATAAACACAATTGCTACAAATAAATACAATTAAATAAACTAGCTAAAGTACAAAAAATAAAAAAGAACTAAGTTACAGAAAATAAAAAAATATTTACAAACATAAGAAAAATATTACAACAATTTTAAACTAATTACACCTACTCTAAGCCCCCTAATAAAATAACAAAGCCCCCCAAAATAATAAATTCCCTACCCTATTCTAAATTTAAAAAGTTACAAGCTCTTTTACCTTACCAGCCCTGAACAGGGCCCTTTGCGGGGCATGCCCCAAGAAGTTCAGCTCTTTTGCCTGTAAAAGAAAACATACAATACCCCCCCCCCAACATTACAACCCACCACCCACATACCCCTAATCTAACCCAAACCCCCCTTAAATAAACCTAACACTAAGCCCCTGATGATCTTCCTACCTTGTCTTCACCATGCCAGGTTCACCGATCCGTCCTGGCTCCAAGATCTTCATCCAACCCAAGCGGGGGCTAGACATCCACTGAAGAAGTCCAGAAGAGGGTCCAAAGTCTTCCTCCTATCCGGCAAGAAGAGGACATCCGGACCGGCAAACATCTTCTCCAAGCGGCATCTTCGATCTTCTTCCATCCGGTGCGGAGCGGGTCCATCTTGAAGCAGGCGACGCGGATCCATCCTCTTCTTCCGATGTCTCCCGACGAATGACGGTTCCTTTAAGGGACGTCATCCAAGATGGCGTCCCTCGAATTCCGATTGGCTGATAGGATTCTATCAGCCAATCGGAATTAAGGTAGGAATTTTCTGATTGGCTGATGGAATCAGCCAATCAGAATCAAGTTCAATCCGATTGGCTGATCCAATCAGCCAATCAGATTGAGCTCGCATTCTATTGGCTGTTCCGATCAGCCAATAGAATGCGAGCTCAATCTGATTGGCTGATTGGATCGGCCAATCAGATTGAACTAGATTCTGATTGGCTGATTCCATCAGCCAATCAGAAAATTCCTACCTTAATTCCGATTGGCTGATAGAATCCTATCAGCCAATCGGAATTCGAGGGACGCCATCTTGGATGACGTCCCTTAAAGGAACCGTCATTCGTCGGGAGACATCGGAAGAAGAGGATGGATCCGCGTCGCCTGCTTCAAGATGGACCCGCTCCGCACCGGATGGAAGAAGATCGAAGATGCCGCTTGGAGAAGATGTTTGCCGGTCCGGATGTCCTCTTCTTGCCGGATAGGAGGAAGACTTTGGACCCTCTTCTGGACTTCTTCAGTGGATGTCTAGCCCCCGCTTGGGTTGGATGAAGATCTTGGAGCCAGGACGGATCGGTGAACCTGGCATGGTGAAGACAAGGTAGGAAGATCATCAGGGGCTTAGTGTTAGGTTTATTTAAGGGGGGTTTGGGTTAGATTAGGGGTATGTGGGTGGTGGGTTGTAATGTTGGGGGGGGGGGGGTATTGTATGTTTTCTTTTACAGGCAAAAGAGCTGAACTTCTTGGGGCATGCCCCGCAAAGGGCCCTGTTCAGGGCTGGTAAGGTAAAAGAGCTTGTAACTTTTTAAATTTAGAATAGGGTAGGGAATTTATTATTTTGGGGGGCTTTGTTATTTTATTAGGGGGCTTAGAGTAGGTGTAATTAGTTTAAAATTGTTGTAATATTTTTCTTATGTTTGTAAATATTTTTTTATTTTCTGTAACTTAGTTCTTTTTTATTTTTTGTACTTTAGCTAGTTTATTTAATTGTATTTATTTGTAGCAATTGTGTTTATTTAATTTATTGATAGTGTAGTGTTAGGTTAATTGTAGGTAATTGTAGGTAGTTTATTTAATTATTTTATTGATAGGGTAGTGTTAGGTTTAATTATATCTTAGGTTAGGATTTATTTTACAGGTAATTTTGTTATTATTTTAACTAGGTAACTATTAAATAGTTCTTAACTATTTAATAGCTATTGTACCTAGTTAAAATAAATACCAAGTTGCCTGTAAAATAAATATTAATCCTAAAATAGCTATAATATAATTATAATTTATATTGTAGCTATATTAGGATTTATTTTACAGGTAAGTATTTAGCTTTAAATAGGATTAATTTATTTAATAAGAGTTAATTTATTTCGTTATATGTAAATTATATTTAAGTTAGGGGGGTGTTAGTGTTAGGGTTAGACTTAGCTTTAGGGGTTAATACATTTATTAGAATAGCGGTGAGCTCCGATCGGAAGATTAGGGGTTAATAATTGAAGTTAGGTGTCGGCGATGTTAGGGAGGGCAGATTAGGGGTTAATACTATTTATGATAGGGTTAGTGAGGCGGGTTAGGGGTTAATAACTTTATTATAGTAGCGGTGCGGTCCGCTCGGCAGATTAGGGGTTAATAAGTGTAGGCAGGTGTCGGCGACGTTGAGGGGGGCAGATTAGGGGATAATAAATATAATATAGGGGTCGGCGGTGTTAGGGGTAGCAGATTAGGGGTACATAGGGATAACGTAGGTGGCGGCGCTTTGCGGTCGGAAGATTAGGGGTTAATTATTTTAAGTAGCTGGCGGCGATGTTGTGGGGGGCAGATTAGGGGTTAATAAATGTAATATAGGGGTCGGCGGGGTTAGGGGCAGCAGATTAGGGGTACATAAATATAACGTAGGTGGCGGTCGGCAGATTAGGGGTTAAAATTTTTAATCGAGTTGCGGCGATGTGGGGGGACCTCGGTTTAGGGGTACATAGGTAGTTTATGGGTGTTAGTGTACTTTAGGGTACAGTAGTTAAGAGCTTTATAAACCGGCGTTAGCCAGAAAGCTCTTAACTCCTGCTATTTTCAGGCGGCTGGAATTTTGTCGTTAGAGCTCTAACGCTCACTGCAGAAACGACTCTAAATACCAGCGTTAGAAAGATCCCATTGAAAAGATAGGCTACGCAAATGGCGTAGGGGGATCTGCGGTATAGAAAAGTTGTGGCTGTAAAGTGAGCGTTAGACCCTTTAATCACTGACTCCAAATACCAGCGGGCGGCCAAAACCAGCGTTAGGAGCCTCTAACGCTGGTTTTGACGGCTACCGCCGAACTCTAAATCTAGGCCATAGTGTCCACGGTTACTTATCATCAGCAGGGTAGAAGTGTATAACCATAATATTGATCTAAGGTTGCAAGTCGGCTAGGATATGTGTAAGGCATTTAGACTGTATCATTTACATGATAGCCGGTGCATGTATGGTCATTATAGATCATTTTTAAACAGACTATACAAGTGGATATGTGGAACTATTTTCCCAATATATCAGCCTCTGCAAGGAGCCAGTCGATTAGACAAAATAAAACACCCCACGGTCTGGCTAAGATGTGCGCTATATTTAGCATGCCTGGTATTGGGTATAGACAAGTATGTGCAAAGAAACAGCATCAAATACAAGCGTGTAGACTCACCTCGGCTAACTTCAATGATAGGCGTTCAGCGGTGAGCAGATTGTAATCTGCACCGCCTTTAAATACCCTGCATATGTCGGCGTCAAATGACGTCACACGTAGTGCGAGTGTGGGGTTGTCATAGTGATGAATGGTCACGTGGCCAAATACGGGAGGGGAAGTTTAGCAGTGTGGGTGTCATGTAAAATATAAAATATAACACCCAATACCAGCATATTTCAATGTGTATAAGCAAAGTTTAATACATGGCATTGAGTACAGAGTATTATTGGTTGATGAGAGAGGAAGGTGGACAGAATGTGTTTTAAAAGATTGTTGGTGTATGTTGGTGTATAACGGGAAACAAGCGAGGGGCAGCACGCAGGGACCCGGCACCAAAGAAAGCCGTTCCAGTAATGAGAAACTAACATGATATATATGTAAAAGACACAGTATGCAGCAGCACCAACCATATTACAGAAGTGTTTACTTAACATTGTACGCATCTATGTATAAGTAGTTCACAGTATTAGCTACACTCTGCGAATCAACAATGTGAGTGTTACAAAAGGAGTAATGCATTCTAATCAGAATAATTCCACATCTAGAAAGGAGACTGCACATTAGGCCAAGGGGGGGGGGGGGGAGAGATGTACATAGAGAGATCAGCAGATAACAATATATATTGTTCAACATACAAGGATGAGTGAACAGGTTACACATAAGGGAGGGGGTGTAAATATACTAGTAGATAAACTAGTAAAAAAGGGCATAGTCAATGCTGGTGTTTAATCCCTTTGGTATTAGTGTCTCCAGGCGGTGTATCCATTTGGCCTCTCTTTTGAGAAGTTCATTGTTCCTGTCTCCCCTTCTTTTAAGGGGTGGGTTCCAGTCAATGAGGATTGACCTCAACATGGCAACACTGTGGCCCTGCTGCATAAAATGTTGTGCCACCGGTTGGTCATTCTTCTTGTCTTTAATGGCTTTTCTGATGGCACTGTGGTGATTAGCTAGCCTCTCCTTGAAGGTTGTGCTCGTTTTCCCAATGTAATAAAGTCCACATGGACAGATAATCACATAAACGACAAACTCTGTTGTACAGGTCAGTCTGTGTTGTATCTGCAATGTCCTTCCATTGTGTGGATGGTGAAATTTGGGGCCAGTAATAAAGGAGTTACAGGTGACACAATTCCCGCAGCTGTAGCACCCTTTCTTGGGTGTTGGTAGCCATCCTTTGTGTATCTGGTCTGGTTCAAAGGTTGTTTTCACAAGAACATCCCGAAGGTTGCTAGTTCTACTATATACCATTCTAGGTGGTGGTTGGTTGTAGAATGGAAGCGTAGGATCCTGGTTCAGTATAAACCAATTCATAATTATTGTCTTTTGGACAGATCTGCTAGTGGGGTTGAAAGTGACCATCATATTCATACGGTCCTCTTTAGTCTTCACTTCAGTGGCCTTGTAGAGTAGATCACCCTGCGTCTTGTTACAGATGTCTCTCGTGACTTCTTCAACTTCCATGTGCTTGTATCCTCTCTGTAGGAATTTCCTTCTCATTGCTTTGAGTTGTATTCCTTTGTTTTGTTCACTGCTGTTGTTGCAAATCACTCTCAGCATTTGGGACCTAATTATTCCTTTCTTTAGTGCTGGTGGATGGTATGAGTTTGCTGTTAGAAGGGAATTGCGATCTGTAGGCTTGGAGTAGAGTGTTGTGCCGATCTTTGTGTCAGTGTTTGAACTGTCTTTATAGATCTCGATGTCCAAGAAATGGATGCTCTGTTTGTTATATTCCATTTTAAACTTCACATATGGTAGTGCATTATCAGTTTCATTGTACCACTGTAAAAGTTCTTCTTCGTTACCATTCCATATCAGGAAGATGTCATCAATATACCTCCGGTATGTGTTGATTTTGTCCATATTCTTTGGAAAGATGTACTTCTCTTCGAACCAGGCCATGAAGAGATTGGCTTATGCAGGTGCCATATTGGAGCCCATTGCGGTGCCCATTTGTTGTAAGTAGAATTTGTTCTCGAATTTGAAATAGTTATGTGTTAAACATAAATGGATTAAATCCAGAATGAATTCAATGGGCGAGCCGCAGTATGTAGTGTCATTGATAAGGAATTCCTTGGTGGCCTCAATGCCGGTGTCATGGGGAATGATGGTGTACAGACTACTAACGTCAAGAGTCACAAAGAAGCTGTCTTGTTTGATGTTGGTAATGGAGTTCAGTGTTGTAATCAAAGACTTAGAGTCCAGTAGGAATGATGTCGTTTTTTTGACCGTCTGTTGTAGGAAATGATCAATATATTGTGATATTGGTTGGAATAGAGATCCCCTTGCAGATACTATAGGTCTCCCCGGAGCGCTGGTCAGTGATTTATGTATCTTGGGACTGTGTATATTATTGGACACTTTGGATGAGTAGTGGTGAGGAATTCTCCAAGTTTTTCATCAATGTATCCATTTTGAATAGCCATATTGATGATGTCATCAACCACTCTTTTGTACACATTGGTGGGGTTGGTAGTTAGTACTTTGTAAATGGAGGTATCATGCAGTTGAGCGAGGAGTTCATCTCTTTAATAGGTGTAGTCCATTATGACTATGGCCCCGCCCTTGTCGGCAGGTCGTATGACTACTGTAGTGTCTTTGGATAGGTCCTTCAGGGCTTTTCTCTGTGCTACGGTGAGGTTTTGTTGTCTGTTCTTCAGTTTTTTGTTGGTCAATGGTATTGATTGGTTTGCTTGTGTTTCTATTTTTATTGAACCTCCTTTTAGGTGTTTTGCCTGTGAGCCATGCATAGACATTCTTCTCTCTGTAGTCCCCCTCAACTATCAGTTGTTTCTTGTTTTTAAAGTTGATCAGGTCCTGCTGGTATTTGTTCACTTTCTCTTGGAGTTTAGTTAACCAATCTTCCTTCGGGTCATTGCGCAATGTGTCAAGTTTGTTTTCTTCAAGGGCTCCAATGTCTCCTCCAATCTGTTTCTTCAGTCTGGTGACTTCCTCCAGTATAAGTAGCATAAGGCAAAGGAGCATTTATTGAGAATGCTGCACCACTTTTTGCAGAACTCTGTGTTGTTCCTTCCGATAGTTGGAATACTCTTCATCCTCAGGCCCCTAGGTATCATCTTTCTTTTATAGTAGTCTGCTATGTAGTTGGTGTGTAGTTTGTAGTCTATCTCTCTCCGTTTTAGGTTGAGTAATTTGTAGAATAGATTGATTGGTATCTCTCCCAGTTCACCCTGTTTACATTCCTGTAGGATTCTGTCAGCATCCTCATCAGTATAGGCGAAGGTCTCACTGCAGTCATCATGTTCCAAGTCCTGGGTATGCGCGGTGGTTGCGTGCTCCATATGTAGTGTATGTGTATGTTCACCTTTGAACGTAGATTCTTAATGCCACAGCGTGGCGTTGCAGGGTGCTGTAAGGAAGGTTTATTCAATATTTGCAAGTTGAGAGATCCAAGCACTCACTGTTGATAGTAATGCCTGGGTGCAATCTATGGTAGATAGGTAGAAACTTCTTAAGTATAGAAGAGGCACTCACAGGTCTTAGTAAGTATAAAGACTTTTATTAGTTCATAGGTTTAGGTCAGGTCAACGTTTCGGTCCTCGCAGGGACCTTTGTCAAGACCGTTCTATATACAAAAATACAAAAGTGAGGGTAAATAATACATTCATCAAAGGGGAATAAACACATCACAGGGTAAAGGACTAATACTACCCATGGCGGTATTTAACAGAAAAACAGATAAAAAAAGCAGAAAGCACCCAGGCATTACTATCAACAGTGAGTGCTTGGATCCCTCAACTTGCAAATATTGAATAAACCTTCCTTACAGCACCCTGCAACGCCACGCTGTGGCATTAAGAATCTACGTTCAAAGGTGAACATACGCATACGCTACATATGGAGCACGCAACCACCGCGCATACCCAGGACTTGGAACATGATGACTGCAGTGAGACCTTCGCCTATACTGATGAGGATGCTGACAGAATCCTACAGGAATGTGAACAGGGTGAACTGGGAGAGATAACAATCAATCTATTCTACAAATTACTCAACCTAAAATGGAGAGAGATAGACTACAAACTTCACGCCAACTACATAGCAGACTACTATAAAAGAAAGATTATACCTAGGGGCCTGAGGATGAAGAGTATTCCAACTATCGGAAGGAACAACACCGAGTTCTGCAAAAAGTGGAGCAGCATTCTCAATAAATGCTCCTTTGACCTGATGCTACTTATACTGGAGGAAGTCACCAGACTGAAGAAACAGATTGGAGGAGACATTGGAGCCCTTGAAGAAAACAAACTTGACACATTGCGCAATGACCCGAAGGAAGATTGGTTAACTAAACTCCAAGAGAAAGTGAACAAATACCAGCAGGACCTGATCAACTTTAAAAACAAGAAACAACTGATAGTTGAGGGGGGCTACAGAGAGAAGAATGTCTATGCATGGCTCACAGGCAAAACACCTAACAGGAGGTTCAATAAAAATAGAAACACAAGCAAACCAATCAATACCATTGACCAACAAAAAACTGAAGAACAGACAACAAAACCTCACCGTAGCACAGAGAAAAGCCCTGAAGGACCTATCCAAAGACACTACAGTAGTCATACGACCTGCCGACAAGGGCGGGGCCATAGTCATAATGGACTACACCTATTATAGAGATGAACTCCTTGCTCAACTACATGATACCTCCATTTACAAAGTACTAACTACCAACCCCACCAATGTGTACAAAAGAGTGGTTGATGACATCATCAATATGGCTATTCAAAATGGATACATTGATGAAAAACTTGGAGAATTCCTCACCACTACTCATCCAAAGTGTCCAATAATATACACAGTCCCCAAGATACATAAATCACTGACCAGCCCTCCGGGGAGACCTATAGTATCTGCAAGGGGATCTCTATTCCAACCAATATCACAATATATTGATCAACAGACGGTCAAAAAAACGACATCATTCTTACTGGACTCTAAGTCTTTGATTACAACACTGAACTCCATTACCAACATCAAACAAGACAGCTTCTTTGTGACCCTTGACGTTAGTAGTCTGTACACCATCATTCCCCATGACACCGGCATTGAGGCCACCAAGGAATTCCTTATCAATGACACTACATACTGCGGTCCGCCCATTGAATTCATTCTGGATTTAATCCATCTATGTTTAACACATAACTATTTCAAATTTGAGAACAAATTCTACTTACAACAAATGGGCACCGCAATGGGCTCCAATATGGCACCTGCATACGCCAATCTCTTCATGGCCTGGTTCGAAGAGAAGTACATCTTTCCAAAGAATATGGACAAAATCAACACATACCGGAGGTATATTGATGACATCTTCCTGATATGGAATGGTAACAAAGAAGAACTTTTACAGTGGTACAATGAAACTGATAATGCACTACCATATGTGAAGTTTAAAATGGAATATAACAAACGGAGCATCCGTTTCTTGGACATCGAGATCTATAAAGACAGTTCAAACACTGACACAAAGATCGGCACAACACTCTACTCCAAGCCTACAGATCGTAATTCCCTTCTAACAGCAAACTCATACCATCCACCAGCACTAAAGAAAGGAATAATTAGGTCCCAAATGCTGAGAGTGATTCGCAACAACAGCAGTGAACAAAACAAAGGAATACAACTCAAAGCAATGAGAAGGAAATTCCTACAGAGAGGATACAAGTACACGGAAGTTGAAGAAGTCACGAGAGACATCTGTAACAAGACGCAGGGTGATCTACTCTACAAGGCCACTGAAGTGAAGACTAAAGAGGACCGTATGAATATGATGGTCACTTTCAACCCCACTAGCAGATCTGTCCAAAAGACAATAATTAAGAATTAGTTTATACTGAACCAGGATCCTACGCTTCCATTCTACAACCAACCACCACCTAGAATGTTATATAGTAGAACTAGCAACCTTCGGGATGTTCTTGTGAAAACAACCTTTGAACCAGACCAGATACACAAAGGATGGCTACCAACACCCAAGAAAGGGTGCTACAGCTGCGGGAATTGTGTCACCTGTAACTGCTTTATTACTGGCCCCAAATTTCACCATCCACACAATGGAAGGACATTGCAGATACAACACAGACTGACCTGTACAACAGAGTTTGTCGTTTATGTGATTATCTGTCCATGTGGACTTTATTACGTTGGGAAAATGAGCACAACCTTCAAGGAGAGGCTAGCTAATCACCGCAGCGCCATCAGAAAAGCCATTAAAGACAAGAAGAGTTATTATATCAAAATAACAAGAGTATTTTATTGAGCAATGATATTTTTTATTTGACTAACTATACATTTATAAGATGACAAGCTTTCAGAAGAGTGTCTTCCTTTTTCAAGTCTGAAGCAATACTGAATACTTGAAAAAGGAAGACACTCTTCCGAAAGCTTGTTATCTTATAAATGTATAGTTAGTCCAATAAAAAAGTATCATTGCTCAATGCAATACTCTTGTTATTTTGATATCTAAATCTCTGGACTAAGACGCCTACTCCAATCAACGTATATATATTTATATATATATATATATATATATATATATATATATATATATAAACACACATTATAGAGGTTTGTATCTTTTAAATAAAAAAGTATGTTAGTGGTCCACGGGATTCAAAATTGTGAGTTTAGTGGTCCCTGAGGTCCGAAAGGTTGCTAACCCCTGACTTAGAGGACCCCTGGTAACAAAGAGTAGATCTGTAATTTCACTTTCATCTCACTACTCATTAAGGAAGCAAAATAAAATGAGGATCATGGGAAGTGGGAGGGATTTAAACCTTTGGTGTGTTGGGATATCTTTTAACTTCTCTTAGTGGTCGGGAATAACCACATGTGACAACGCATGGACTTTCATCATCTGATGAAACAAAAGGTTATAAAAGCATTGCTAAATACATGGGTGTTATTGCTATAATACTAATACATTTGACCAGCGCAGATACTCACACAAACAAACAAAAAAGAGGGGAGCGTCTCCCAAAAAGGACTCCCCAAAGCTTATATAGTGTTAGAAAGTGTATAATGATTGCGTAAACAAATGCTAAAGGTGAAAATAAAACTAATAATAATAACAAATGTGACTAATCAGTGGTCATAAATGGAATCACAAAAAATAGTTACAAAAATTTGGTGTTCAAATAATTTTAACTTATGTGTGCAATTGAATAAATGTGTAGAAAAATAAATGTGCAAAAATGATATGCAATGATAATGTGCAATTAATGTGTGATAAGAACCAGGCTATGATAAACTGCGAGTATCCGTTGATCCTCAAAAAGTCTTAAATGTATCCTCCAAAGAAACATAAATTATCCAAAATCTAATACATTTATTCAATAGACAGAAATAGTCAAAATAAAAATAGATACAATGATAAAGGATACAAAATACAATTTGCTGCCGCAGTTAAAATACAAATAAAAATATCAAATTAAACTAATTGCACATAATATAAAATCACAAAGATACTAGGGACAAAGACTTTTCAGAAATGTCCGGTATACAAATCTTATCATATGAGGAAAACAGATTGTCCCAGAGGTGATGTGGTCAAACTTGGAGCTCTTTATTACGATATGGGCCCTCAGAAAACCGCCGCCGGGTTCTGTTGATGGGAAAGAGGAACTCCTTAATGCAGTGTCTACAACAATATTGCTTAAGAGTATATCCGTACTCACATTTAGGTTTGTGTTATCAGGCGTAGACCCTCAGGTGAGGACACAGAATCAGATGTTCTTCCTTGTCTATAACACATAGAGTGTAGTTAAAATGGTCGCTAGTGACTTCAAAACATTGGATGGGAGACCCCACTTACAATCTGATCGTATACAACAAAACAGACTTGAGTTTTTAGACCTCACCAAACAATTTACTGCTCGTGGCAGGTGTAATGATCACAGCAGGTGTGTGCTTCCAACGGAAGCTGTTAGTACTCTGAGCAACGCGTTTCAAATTTCTTTCTCAAGCTCAGAGATTGTATGCTTGCACACGCCTTATAAGCAGTGTCAATTAAAAAGGTATACCAATTTCTTTATCATATGCTCATGTTTTAAAATTAGCTCGTATACACACAAATTATTATGTTTGGTAATATATTTATACCTATTATAAAAATACGAAGTGCTATATAAATTGTGAAAAATAACTGGCTCAACTAGATTTCACATGGATCTCAATATTTATATACTAATAAAACAACTAGTAAAATTGCCTCTATAACCATAGGGGAAAAGGTATTCTAGAAAATCTTGGAATTCAGAGTTCAAACAAATGTTTTTTGGAAGATAGGCTAGAGAGTGGTGACTAACATTAAGCGGCCAAATTTATACATATCTATAACTTTAAAGTAAGGCAATCATTATATCTTAAACACTTGAAGTATATTATACTTCCAGAGTGTTGCAGAAATACTATGATAGTAATTAACAGATAATTATTAGTCCAGGAAACATCCTAGATCAAAATCTAAATGTAGACCTCTCGGTGATAATGTATTTAATTCGAAAATCCATTTAGCTTCTCTTTTTAGTAATTCTTTCCTAACGTTAGTGCCCCTCCAATTGGGTTTGATTTCATCTATTACTACATAACTCAAATGTTTTAAGTTGCCTTTATTACATGGTTTAAAGTGCTTGTGTATAGGAAACTCCAAATTTCTTTCCAAATTCATATTTTCTATTGAATTTAAATGCTCACGAATTCTGTCCTTTACGGGTGGGTCTCTCTGACTCACCAATAACTCTCCCATATAAACATTCTATTAAATATACAATATTGGGGTCAGAACATCTATAGATATCATTCATTTTATATTCTTTTCCAGTTATAGTGGATTGAAATGTTTTCTTTTTGGAGGCAAATTTGCAAGACTTACATTTTAAACATGGATAGAACACTAGAACTTCTCTCCCCCACAATGATTTTACTTTGTTGAACATACCATTTTTACTTCTTGTATCCATTGGTGCCAACATGGTTTTTAAATTTCTACTCTTTTTATACACAATTTGTGGATGGTTGGGAAGGAGGGGTCCAAGTACTTCATCTGATTTTAAAATGTACCAGTGTTTTCTAAAGATTTGTTCTAATTCTCGTTTATTCGGATTGTATTGGGTAATAAATGAATGGAACGAATAACTTGTCTTTGTTATCCATAGAGGATTTCACTCCAATAATTATTTCTATCTAACTCAAGAGCCTCTTTTTTTGCTCTCTCTATTAGGTCTACCTTATAACCTCTTTCAATGAACTTATCTTCCAGTATTTTTGCTTGTGCAATGTAATCATTAACTTCATTACAATTTTTTCTAATATGTGTAAACTGTTTTTTTGGTGTATTTTGTTTCCATCTATCCAAATGGCAGCTAGTTGCATATATGTAACTGTTCGCATCTAACTGCTTAAATTAAGTCTTGGTGTATATCTTCCCCTCCTTTATAGATATCTCCAAGTCCAAAAAATGGGCTAACTCACTACTTACTTCATAGGTGAACTTTAGATTTTAAGTGTTGTTATTCATACTTGAGAAAAACCATGATAAGTCATCTCTAGAGCCTTTCCAGACAATTAAAATATCATCTATATACCTTTTGTAGAGGACCAGATTTGCCCCAAGATCAACTGAGTCAAGGAAGATAAGTTCCCATAGACCCATAAACAAATTAGTATAACTTGGGGCAAATCTGGTCCCCATCGCAGTTTCACATTTTTGGAGGTAAAATTTACTTTCAAAGTTAAAATAATTATGATCGAGTATATATTTAATACCATCCAATATAACGTTTTTTGTTCAATTTTTAAGGTATTATCTCTTGTTAAATAGAAATTTATAGCTTCAATGCCATTTTGATGTTTAATACTGGTATAAAGCGAAGAAACATTGCAAGTTTCTATTAAGTAGTCTTCTCGCCAATTAAGTGAATTTAGAATACGCAATACATCAGTGGAATCTTTAAGGTACGATCGGTGATCTTTAATATACCCTTGTAGGTAGACATCTATGTACTCTGATAAATTGGAGGTAATGGAATTTATCCCCGATACTATTGGTCTTCCCGGTGGAGGAAGCATGTGGTACCTTAACTATAAAGCACAGTGGAGGAAGCATTGTGGTACCTTAACTGTAAAGCACAGTGGAGGAAGCATTGTGGTACCTTAACTGTAAAGCACAGTGGAGAAAGCATTGTGGTACCTTAACTGTAAAGCACAGTGGAGGAAGCATTGTGGTACCTTAACTGTAAAGCACAGTGGAGGAAGCATTGTGGTACCTTAACTATAAAGCACAGTGGAGGAAGCATTGTGATACCTTAACTGTAAAGCACAGTGGAGGAAGCATTGTGGTACCTTAACTGTAAAGCACAGTGAAGGAAGCATTGTGGTACCTTAACTGTAAAGCACAGTGGAGGAAGCATTGTGTACCTTAACTGTAAAGCGCAGTGGAGGAAGCATTGTGGTACCTCAACTGTAAAGCACAGTGAAGGAAGCATTGTGGTACCTTAACTGTAAAGCACAGTGGAGGAAGCATTGTGGTACCTTAACTATAAAGCACAGTGGATGAAGCATTGTGGTACCTTAACTGTAAAGCACAGTGAAGGAAGCATTGTGGTACCTTAACTGTAAAGCACAGTGAAGGAAGCATTGTGGTACCTTAACTGTAAAGCACAGTGGAGGAAGCATTGTGGTACCTTAAGTGTAAAGCACAGTGGAGGAAGCATGTGATACCTTAACTGTAAAGCACAGTGGACGAAGCATTGTGGTACCTTAACTGTAAAGCACAGTGGAGGAAGCATTGTGGTACCTTAACTATAAAGCACAGTGGAGGAAGCATTGTGGTACCTTAACTGTAAAGCACAGTGGAGGAAGCATTGTGGTACCTTAACTGTAAAGCACAGTGAAGGAAGCATTGTGGTACCTTAACTGTAAAGCACAGTGAAGGAAGCATTGTGGTACCTTAACTGTAAAGCACAGTGGAGGAAGCATTGTGGTACCTTAACTATAAAGCACAGTGGAGGAAGCATTGTGGTACCTTAACTGTAAAGCACAGTGAAGGAAGCATTGTGTACCTTAACTGTAAAGCACAGTGGAGGAAGCATTGTGTACCTTAACTGTAAAGCACAGTGAAGGAAGCATTGTGGTGCCTTAACTGTAAAGCACAGTGGAGGAAGCATTGTGGTACCTTAACTATAAAGCACAGTGGAGGAAGCATTGTGATACCTTAACTGTAAAGCACAGTGGAGGAAGCATTGTGGTACCTTAACTGTAAAGCACAGTGGAGGAAGCATTGTGGTACCTTAACTGTAAAGCACAGTGGAGGAAGCATGTGATACCTTAACTGTAAAGCACAGTGGAGGAAGCATTGTGGTACCTTAACTGTAAAGCACAGTGGAGGAAGCATTGTGGCACCTTAACTGTAAAGCACAGTGGAGGAAGCATTGTGGTACCTTAACTGTAAAGCACAGTGGAGGAAGCATTGTGGTACCTTAACTGTAAAGCACAGTGGAGGAAGCATTGTGGTACCTTAACTGTAAAGCACAGTGGAGGAAGCATTGTGGTACCTTAATTATAAAGCACAGTGGAGGAAGCATGTGATACCTTAACTATAAAGCACAGTGGAGGAAGCATTGTGGTACCTTAACTGTAAAGCACAGTGGAGGAAGCATTGTGGTACCTTAACTGTAAAGCACAGTGGAGGAAGCATGTGATACCTTAACTGTAAAGCACAGTGGAGGAAGCATTGTGGTACCTTAACTGTAAAGCACAGTGGAGGAAGCATTGTGGCACCTTAACTGTAAAGCACAGTGGAGGAAGCATTGTGGTACCTTAACTGTAAAGCGCAGTGGAGGAAGCATTGTGGTACCTTAACTGTAAAGCACAGTGGAGGAAGCATTGTGGTACCTTAACTGTAAAGCACAGTGGAGGAAGCATTGTGGTACCTTAACTGTAAAGCACAGTGGAGGAAGCATTGTGGTACCTTAACTGTAAAGCACAGTGGAGGAAGCATTGTGGTACCTTAACTGTAAAGCACAGTGTAAGGAAGCATTGTGGTACCTTAACTGTAAAGCACAGTGGAGGAAGCATTGTGGTACCTTAACTGTAAAGCACAGTGGAGGAAGCATTGTGGTACCTTAACTGTAAAGCACAGTGGAGGAAGCATTGTGGTACCTCAACTGTAAAGCACAGTGGAGGAAGCATTGTGGTACCTTAACTGTAAAGCACAGTGGAGGAAGCATTGTGGTACCTCAACTGTAAAGCACAGTGGAGGAAGCATTGTGGTACCTTAACTGTAAAGCACAGTGGAGGAAGCATTGTGGTACCTTAACTGTAAAGCACAGTGGAGGAAGCTTTGTGGTACCTTAACTGTAAAGCACAGTGGAGGAAGCATTGTGGTACCTTAACTGTAAAGCACAGTGGAGGAAGCATTGTGGTACCTTAATTATAAAGCACAGTGGAGGAAGCATTGTGGTACCTTAACTGTAAAGCACAGTGGAGGAAGCATTGTGGTACCTTAACTGTAAAGCACAGTGGAGGAAGCTTTGTGGTACCTTAACTGTAAAGCACAGTGGAGGAAGCATTGTGGTACCTTAACTGTAAAGCACAGTGGAGGAAGCATTGTGGTACCTTAACTGTAAAGCACAGTGGAGGAAGCACTGTGGTTTCCGGCTGCTTTGCTGCCTCAGAGCCTGGATACTTTGCTGTCATTTACAGAATAATAGATTTAAAAGAAACGTATCAAAACATTTTGCAGGACTATGTCAGGGCAGCAGCTTAGAGAGGTTGAGTGACAATGACCTAAAGCACAGAAGTAAATCAAGTAAAGAATAACTGACAAAGACTTTCAGATGGTGTGGCCTAAAGAGGGATGAAATACTGATCAACAGATTTGTGGGGAGGAATGGTCCAAATTTCATCCTCAATGTTGTGTTAGTCTTATAAGCAGCGATAGGACAGTTTGGTGGAGGATATAAAATACAAGAAAAACACAAGGGGCGCCAATATGTCTGTAAAGTGGATTAGATCAGGTAAAATACAGATAATTATTAAACTGGAAAGCACAATGTGTGCTATACAAGCAGTGCAGACCTTTTGTAGCCGTCCAGCTAGCTCCCACACTGTAACATGAAATCTTCACTGCTCCCTCCATTTGTTTGTTTTCTATCCAGAAATAGGGTGCCCCAACCCTAATAGTGTTAATATATAGTTTGAGTGAAACAAATCTGCAGAGATAAAATGGCTTCTGCCCCATATATAAAAGCTCAGACCAAGGCAAATATTACATTTTTTTAATCTCAATAAAATGTTAAAACATAAAATGATAATGCTTACAACGCGCTTCTCGGTTCTTACTGACCGCTTCACAAGGTGATAATGTTACTGCTAAATGGGGATCTGCAAGTTACTAAACTTTAGGATTCAGTTACTTTTCCAGCCTGCAACATCTTCAATAAAATGACATCTGTTTGTGGCTTTCAGTTAAGTCGGATTATGTTTGTCTAGAATTGTCACGGGCTAGATTACAAGTAGAGCGCTAATTTAATGTGCACCGTAAACAGGCAAAATCGCACGTTTACGGCTGCACGTTAAATAACCGGTCCTTATGAGTGGCTGTTTAATGCTACTTTGAGCTTGCGGTAGCAGTTTGTGCTTTGAAAATTAACCAGAGGTCAGATCTTTAAAAATGTCCCCAAATTGCCCACAAAATAAAGTGTGTAGTGCCTTTATCAATGTAATAAATATTAGCATATTTATTTTTAGTACAATAGAGGGAGGATAGAGCTGCAGAGGATACCGGGGTGCACTCAGTACAGCAGAGAGAGGTTACAGCTGCAGAGGATACAGGGGTGCACTCAGTACAGCAGAGAGAGGTTACAGCTGCAGAGGATACAGGGGTGCACTCAGTACAGCAGAGAGAGGTTAGATCTGCAGAGGATACAGGGGTGCACTCAGTACAGCAGAGAGAGGTTAGATCTGCAGAGGATACAGAGGTGCACTCAGTACAGCAGAGAGAGGTTAGATCTGCAGAGGATACAGGGGAGCACTCAGTACAGCAGAGAGAGGTTAGATCTGCAGAGGATACAGGGGTGCACTCAGTACAGCAGAGAGAGGTTAGATCTGCAGAGGATACAGGGGTGCACTCAGTACAACAGAGAGAGGTTAGATCTGCAGAGGATACAGGGGTGCACTCAGTACAGCAGAGAGAGGTTAGATCTGCAGAGGATACCGGGGTGCACTCAGTACAGCAGAGAGAGGTTAGATCTGCAGAGGATACAGGGGTGCACTCAGTACAGCAGAGAGAGGTTAGATCTGCAGAGTATACAGGGGTGCACTCAGTACAGCAGAGAGAGGTTAGATCTGCAGAGGATACAGGGGTGCACTCAGTACAGCAGAGAGAGGTTAGATCTGCAGAGGATACAGGGGTGCACTCAGTACAGCAGAGAGAGGTTAGATCTGCAGAGTATACAGGGGTGCACTCAGTACAGCAGAGAGAGGTTAGATCTGCAGAGGATACAGGGGTGCACTCAGTACAGCAGAGGATACCGGGGTGCACTCAGTACAGCAGAGGATATCGGGGTGCACTCAGTACAGCAGAGAGAGGTTAGATCTGCAGAGGATACAGGGGTGCACTCAGTACAGCAGAGAGAGGTTAGATCTGCAGAGGATACATGGGTGCACTCAGTACAGCAGAGAGAGGTTAGATCTGCAGAGGATACAGGGGTGCACTCAGTACAGCAGAGAGAGGTTAGATCTGCAGAGGATACAGGGGTGCACTTAGTACAGCAGAGAGAGATTAGATCTGCAGAGGATAAAGGGGTGCACTCAGTACAGCAGAGAGAGGTTAGATCTGCAGAGGATACAGGGGTGCACTCAGTACAGCAGAGAGAGGTTAGATCTGCAGAGGATACAGGGGTGCACTCAGTACAGCAGAGAGAGGTTAGATCTGCAGAGGATACAGGGGTGCACTCAGTACAGCAGAGAGAGGTTAGATCTGCAGAGGATACAGGGGTGCACTCAGTACAGCAGAGAGAGGTTAGATCTGCAGAGGATACAGGGGTGCACTCAGTACAGCAGAGAGAGGTTAGATCTGCAGAGGATACAGGGGTGCACTCAGTACAGCAGAGAGAGGTTAGATCTGCAGAGGATACAGGGGTGCACTCAGTACAGCAGAGAGAGGTTAGATCTGCAGAGGATACAGGGGTGCACTCAGTACAGCAGAGAGAGGTTAGATCTGCAGAGGATACAGGGGTGCACTCAGTACAGCAGAGAGAGGTTAGATCTGCAGAGGATACAGGGGTGCACTCAGTACAGCAGAGAGAGGTTAGATCTGCAGAGGATACCGGGGTGCACTCAGTACAGCAGAGAGAGGTTAGATCTGCAGAGGATACCAGGGTGCACTCAGTACAGCAGAGAGAGGTTACAGCTGCAGAGGATACCAGGGTGCACTCAGTACAGCAGAGAGAGGTTAGATCTGCAGAGGATACAGGGGTGCACTCAGTATAGCAGAGAGAGGTTACAGCTGCAGAGGATACAGGGGTGCACTCAGTACAGCAGAGAGAGGTTAGATCTGCAGAGGATAAAGGGGTGCACTCAGTACAGCAGAGAGAGGTTACAGCTGCAGAGGATACCGGGGAGCACTCAGTACAGCAGAGAGAGGTTAGATCTGCAGAGGATAAAGGGGTGCACTCAGTACAGCAGAGAGAGGTTAGATCTTCAGAGGATACAGGGGTGCACTCAGTACAGCAGAGGTAGCTTAGAGCTGCAGAGGATACAGGGGTGCACTCAGTACAGCAGAGAGAGGTTACAGCTGCAGAGGATACAGGGGTGCACTCAGTACAGCAGAGAGAGGTTACAGCTGCAGAGGATACAGGGGTGCACTCAGTACAGCAGAGAGAGGTTACAGCTGCAGAGGATACAGGGTTGCACTCAGTACAGCAGAGGTTAGATCTGCAGAGGATACAGGGGGGCACTCAGTACAGGAGAGAGAGGTTAGATCTGCAGAGGATACAGGGGTGCACTCAGTACAGCAGAGAGAGGTTAGATCTGCAGAGGATACAGGGGGGCACTAAGTACAGCAGAGAGAGGTTAGATCTGCAGAGGATACAGGGGTGCACTCAGTACAGCAGAGAGAGGTTAGATCTGCAGAGGATACAGGGGTGCACTCAGTACAGCAGAGAGAGGTTACAGCTACAGAGGATACCGGGAAGCACTCAGTACAGCAGAGGGAGGTTAGATCTGCAGAGGATACAGGGGTGCACTCAGTACAGCAGAGAGAGGTTAGATCTGCAGAGGATACAGGGTGCACTCAGTACAGCAGAGGTAGCTTAGAGCTGCAGAGGATACAGGGGTTCACTCAGTACAGCTAAGAAATTCCGTGAGAGTCACACAGACTGTGTAGGTGAATGTCAAAAGAAAAAGTGTGTGTACACACAAAAAAATTGTTTTGGAATCCAATGTGAAAAAACTGTCAATATTGATAGTTAAAACGACCTTATTTCTTGGTGGTGAGATTTCTTTCTTAGTGGTAAGAACCCCTGTGATGGATTTAGATCTCCCAGTGAGTGGCTTGTAGTCTCCTGGTTGCGAGAATCCCTGCGGATGGATCCTTGGTCTCTCAGTTCATAAATTCAATGTCCTAAAAAATAGATATAAATAGTGTAGAATGTATAGGATTTGGTTTTGGATTGAAAGTATGCTTACCAGATCTTTAGTCAACGCATTTCGGTCTCATCCAGGCCTTTCTCAAGACTAATGTCTGTCTGCTGCTGGTGACTATAGTGGTTTTTTACACCCCTTGTGAAATTAGGGGCGTGGCTAAAACCAGATGTGTCATCTTGTCATTAGATTTTGTGTCTATGCATTTATCCCTTTGAGTTGTCCTTTCAAGCCTTTTCTTATGGGATCATGGGATCTCTAAAGTAACTTGTTTTGGACAGTAACATTATTCAGAATATTATCAGCAATGTGACTGTCAGAACTCGCAGTCTCTAAGATTTGATTGGTTATGATGTCATATCCTAGTATGTCTGATTGGTTCTTGGTTTGTTTACCAGACTGTGTTTGTTTTCATTCTAGTTATATGTGTAATTTCCATAAATTATATAGAGAGGTTGTGTCAAGCCTTTGCTTGTGGGATCATAATATCTCTAAAGTAACGTGTTTTAAACCGTTACATTGCTTGGTATACTGTCTTCAATGTGAATGTCAGACCTCGTAGTCTCTGAGGTTTGGTTGGCTATGATGTCATATCCTAGTGTGTCTGATTGGTTCTTGGTTTGTTTACCAGACCATGTGTGTTTCCGTTCTGATTACATGTGGTTGCCACTCATGTAATCATTATCAGACACTTGTGGTTTTTCCATAAATTGTTATGTAAATGGTAATGAAATAAATGCAGTCGATGTTTAGCTTTAAAGTCGATATTCAAATCTTGATTGTAATTGGTATCTGAAACATATGTGTTATCTTGTTAGATTATGTTGACGCTGTCATGCTGACAGCCAGCTTTCTATTTGAATGTGGGAGGAGATAATGGGAGTGTGTTATATGGCTTAGGTCAGCCTGAGGCTATTTCCAAGGGTACAGTAGTGAGCCAAGTTTTCCAAAGTCAGCTTCTTTGTGTAGCTGGTAAAGGTTTAGTTATATTTAACGATAAGATATATTAATTGTCTTATGAACACGTTGGAGCGGGCTCCTGCATGGGTCGCTCAAATTACCTTTTTATGATCATAACAAATGCTGCAGCGGCTATAGTTACATTGTAGAGCTTAGTTCAATTTGTTATAGGAGCAGAACAGGCCGTTCAGATCTCCTATACAGTGATAAGCGTGACCATAATTGCAGTTTGCTACAAATGGTATAGTTACGCTGCAGCGCTTAATGATATTGATTGAGAAGTGTTGTATGTATCTACAAGATGTGAATTGTCGCTCTCCTATAAAGATAGTGGTTCAAGTCTCATTATTGGAGCATAATACAATGGTAGTAATGGCGATGTGTAGTAGTAAATTCTAATACATCGTCTAAAGGGGGAGGTGCTGATATGGGTAGCCCTATCGTAATGGGTCCTCTAATGTGTTCACTTAATTCTTACAGTTAATCTGTTTGAAATTTTCCATACCGATACAACTGTTAGTCAATGAGTAAGCTTTCAGTCTACTTATGTGGCTAATATCAGGTGAGTGGATGTTTAAATAGCTGCACTCTCTGGTGACCCAGTGTAGTGGTTAAATCATATATGTCACAGTTAAGGCATATTTGGTAGCTATAGATTTTTTGTCTATATTTGTTTGATCTGAAGTGATATGGCTGAATTGTGTATGTTTGAGAAGCACATTGAAGGTTAACTTAGTGTGAGGTACCTTTTGGTGTATAGGGTATGTGACAGTTCGAAGATGTTTGTTATAGTTGATTTTGTTTGTATAAGAGCTGAAAAGTATTAAGTCTTTGGTGAATGTTATAATTAATTTGGGTATGAGTTATAACTTCTACACCCTAGAGAGCATCAATATATTGGCATATTAGATGAGCATCAAAAGGTTTGATAGATAAAACCAAATCTGATTGCACATAGATATCCAAATAGTACTCAGAGTCGTCCTCTGGTGATCTTTATCATATATGTTCCAGCTGGAATTAAGTTTGGATCTTATTGTCAGTTATACTCGCGGCTAAGGGGACTTTTCATATGGCGCTGATGGGAATAACATTCATTATATTTTTGTTTAGTGAGGCCTATAGTTTCATGTAGTATCATTTGGAATATGTTCAAAAAATGATAACGGTTTGTTTAGGCCCTTATACAACTGAGGAAGTAGAGGGATAAAGGAATATATATATCAAGGCATAAACTAACTTTCTGTGTGTCAATTTTGTTAGTTAAGGGAAAAAAGTTTGGCAGGAAGATGGGCGATGTGAGAAGTCTTTGTAGCTTGATTTGTAGACTAGTAAGATAAAACATGTGAACAGTCAGCGCCTGTAGATATTCTCATGTCTTGCAATAGTTTCTTCAATGGTTAGGGACTTTTGTCTCTAGAGATTAAGTAGATGGATAAGATCCTCATTATTGAGGCCTTTCGGATGCAGACAATCTAATTGAAAGATCCATTTTGACTCTGATGTTTTCTTTCAAAGTTTCCACCCCTCCAATTTTTCTTGACCTTCTGTATGCCAATGAAATTGAGGTATTTTATGTTACCCTGATGTTTGGTAGTAAAGTGCTTGTATAGGACTGTATCCATATTCAGTTTTTCTATAAGCAGTATGTGTTCCCGTATTCTGTCTTTTAGAAGTCTTGAGGTTTGTCCGACATACTGGAGTCCACAGGTACAATCTATCAGGTATATGACCCCTTTATCCTTGCATCTTATAAGGTCTTGTATCTTGTATTCTTCTTTTGAGTGTTTGGAGTGGAATTTATCGGTTTTCTTGCCGTATTTGCAAGCTTTGCAGCTTGGGCAAGGAAAGAAACCCTTAATTATTTTCCCACAGATGTTTGTGGTTTCTTGTTCCTTAGGCCTTTGAATACTGGGTGCCAACCTGTTCTTTAGGTTGTCCGTTTTTCGGTAGATGAATCTGGGTCATGCTGGTAATTTATCACCGATGATGTAATCTTTTAGTATAGACCAATGTTTTCTAAATATTCCTTCCATAATATGTCTATTATATTCAGTGACCCGTCGTCTTTATCCAGTATTTTGTGATCTTTATATTTAAGGATGTTCTTTCTTTCAATCTCTCTAGCTTCCTCTATTTTGAGCTATAATAAGTCCTCATTATATCCCCTTTCCATAAATTTCCCTTTCAAGAGTAATGCTTGCTCCTCCCATTTTTGTGGATTGGAGCAATTCTTCCGGATCTTTAAAAACTGCCCTTTTGGGGATGTTGTCTTTCCATTTCTCGTGGTGACAACTGAGGTTATGGATGTAGTTGTTACTATCTACTTCTTTGAATTACGTAGATGTTTCCCGTTTGCCATCCTTAACTTCTATCCTTAGATCCAAGAATGTGATGCTCCTATGGCTCCATTAGTGTGTAAACTTCAGATTGCAGGTATTTTTGTTCATCACCTCTATCATATATTCGAGGTCTTCTATGGACCCTCTCCAGATTATTATAATGTCATCTATATATCTGCGATATAGGACCAGTTCCGCGCTGGCCGGGCATGAGTCCCAGAAAATTTCTTCCCACTTGCCCATATATAGATTAGCATAGCTCAGCGCAAACCCGGTCCCCATCACTGTCCCGCAAATCTGCTTATAGTATTTCCCTTTGTTGCAGAAATAATTATGCGTTAGGATATATTTGATGCTGTCTAATATTAACTTACTAATGCCTAGATTTAGAGTTTTGCGGCCAAAGGGGTGCGTTTTCCCCCCCCCCCCGCACCTTTTAAACAACGCTGGTATTTAGAGTTCTCTGAAGGGCTGCGTTAGGCTCCAAAAAGGGAGCGTACAGGCATATTTACCGCCACTTCAACTCTCAATACCAGCGTTGCTTATGGTAGCGGCTAGCTGGAAAAACGTGCTCGTGCACGATTCCCCCATAGGAAACAATTGGGCAGTTTGGGCTGAAAAAAAAAACTTACACCTGCAAAAAAGCAGCGTTCAGCTCCTAACGCAGCCCCATTGTTTCCTATGGGGAAACAGTTTCTAAGTCTGCACCTAACACCCTAACACGAACCCCGAGTCTAAACACCCCTAACCTTACACTTAACCCCTAATCTGCCGCCCCCGCTATCGCTGACTCCTGCATTTTATTATTAACCCCTAATCTGCCGCTCCGGACACCGCCGCAACCTACATTATAGCTATGAACCCCTAATCTGCTGCCCCTAACATCGCCGACCCCTATATTATATTTATTAACCCCTAATCTGCCCCCCCCAACGTCGCCACTACTTTACCTACACTTATTAACCCCTAATCTGCCAACCAGATCTCGCCGCCACTATAATAAATGTATTAACCCCTAAACCGCCATACTCCCGCCTTGCAAACCCTATAATAAATTGTATTAACCCCTAATCTGCCCTCCCTAACATCGCCAACACCTAACTCCAAGTATTAACTCCTAATCTTCCGACCGGACCTGGCCGCTACTCTAATAAATGTATTAACCCCTAAAGCTAAGTCTAACCCTAACCCCCCCTAAGTTAAATATAATTTTTATCTAACAAAATAAATTAAATATTATTAACTAAAGTCTTCCTATTTAAAACTAAATACTTACCTGTAAAATAAACCCTAATATAGCTACAATATAACGAATAATTATATTGTAACTATTTTAGGATTTATTTTTATTTTACAGGCAACTTTGTATTTATTTTAACTAGGTACAATAGCTATTAAATAGTTATTTAATAGCTACCTAGTTAAAATAATTACAAAATTACCTGTAAAATAAATCCTAACCTAAGTTACAAATAAACCTAACACTACACTATCAATAAATAAATTAAATCAATTAACTACAAGTACCTACAATTAAATAAACTAAACTAAATTACAAAAAATAAAAAAAGATTACAAGAATTTTAAGCAAATTACACCTACTCTAAGCCCCCTAATAAAATAACAAAGCCCCCCAAAATAAAAAAAAATCCCTACCCTAATCTAAATTAAAATAGTTAACAGCTCTATTACCTTACCAGCCCTTAAAAGGGCTTTTTGCGGGGCATGCCCCAAAGAAATCAGCTCTTTTGCCTGTAAAAAAAACACAATACCACCCCCCAACATTACAACCCACCACCCACATACCCCTACTCTAACCCAAACCCCCCTTAAATAAACCTAACACTACCCCCCTGAAGATCTCCCTACCTGGAGTCGTCTTTACTCAGCCGAGCAGCAATGGACCAAAAGAAGACATCCGGAGTGGCAGAAGTCTTCATCCTATCCTGGCAGAAGAGGACATCCGGACCGGCAAAAATCTTCATCCAAGCGGCATCTTCTATCTTCATCCATCCGACGAGGAGAGGCTCCATCTTCAAGACCTCCGGCGCGGAACATCCTCTTCTCCCGACGACTAGACGACGAATGAAGGTTCCTTTAAGTGATGTCATCCAAGATGGCGTCCCTCGAATTCCGATTGGCTGATAGGATTCTATCAGCCAATCAGAATTAAGGTAGGAAAAATCGGATTGGCTGATTGAATCAGCCAATCAGATTCAAGTTCAATCCGATTGGCTGATCCAATCAGCCAATCAGATTGAGCTCACATTCTATTGGCTGTTCCGATCAGCCAATAGAATGCGAGCTCAATCTGATTGGGGTATAGTGATGTCACATCACAGGTAGCTAATATGTAGCCTTCTTCTAACGGGACATCTTCTAGTAGGTTGAATTTGTGTGGAGTCTCTCAAAAATGAGGGAAGTTGTCTAACATACTTTTGCAGGTGCTTGTCGACATATTCAGAGAGATTACTCGTTAATAATCCGATTCCCAATATTATTGGCCTACCAGGCGGATTCTGTAATGTTTTATGTATCTTTGGTAGGTTATATATTATTGGGGTGATTGGATGTTTTACATCAATAAATCTGAATTCTTTATCATTCAGCACTCCCAATGTCTTTGCCTTCCAAAGTAAGATCTTTAGTTCCTTCTGGAAGTCCTCAACAGGGTTGTTCATCAGTCTCTGATATGTAGTGTGATCGCTCAATATGCATTCATTCTCTTTAACATAATCTTCTCTGTTGAGAATGACGATTCCTTTGGCCTTGTCGGCTGGTCTGATCATCAGTTTGTTATTATTCTCGAGCCGCTTAATGGTCTCCATTTGGATTTTTGACATATTGTGCTTAACGTTCTTCATTTTCCTTAAGTTGATATTCTTTATTTCATTGCAGACTATCATCTCAAATGCCTCTATTGTACTCTCTTTGATGTTAATGGGGTAAAAGGTAAACTTTGGTCTAAGGTCTGAATGTACGAAAGTATCTTGTTGTGAACTGGTGCCATAACTTTTGTTTCTATTGAAGATTTCATGAAGAACCTTTTTAGATTTAGTTTTCTTTAGTATTTATGTTTGGAATCTGTTAAGGCTTCTTGATGGTGCAAATGAGAGGCCACATTTCAGTACCTCTCTTTCATTTGTTGTCAGTTCATGTGAGCTTAGATTTCGTCATTCATTGTATTTCCATTGGTGGTCGGAGATGTGTCTGTATTATTGTTTTTCTCAGGTTTCTTCAATCTGATGCCTCCCCTCTTCCCTCTATGGGTCTTCTTTTTGTATTTGTTGGAATAGTGTCCTCTGATTCCATGTTTTTCTTTTTTGTTTGTGTTTTCTCCTTGTCCTTCACGACTGGCTGATTCAGCTCTAAAAATGATGAGGAGGAAGGGGTTTGTGCCAGGGAAGTCGCATCTGTCCCCTGGTTTCTTGAGGGTGCATACTTGTCTTTCTGTGTTTGCTCCCTCCATCTTTTGATGTTGTTGTTATCCCCTCTTTGGCTTCTATGGTTTTCAGATTTTTTGAATCATCTCTCCTTGATGCCTGGATCCGTCTCCTTCCAATATGGTGTATTGTAGGTTTCTCGTGTTGGTCTTCTGTTATAGTGATCATCGGTCCTTGGACCTGTCTCCTTCCAATATGGTGTGTTGTGGAATTCTCTTATCGGTTTTCTGTCGTAGTTGTTGTAGTAAGCCCTTTTGTCTTCATATTCATATCTTGGAGAGTAGTATTTCCTTACATCTTGTCTCCTATTCCAATGTTGGTGATGGCTCCTTCTGAAGTTGTTATAGCCGCCATTGTGGTTTACACTTCTCATATCGTTTTCGTCACCTCTGTAGGGTCTGTTGTAATTTGAACCCCATCTGTAGTGTGGTTTGTTCCATGTTTCGTGGTGATATTGGTCAATCTCCCCTTCTTCATCCCATGTTCTATTATTCTGATATGTGTAGTTATCCCTATGCGACTTATAATTATAATCCACATATGTCTTGTTTTGATTCATGTTTCGCCTTTTGAAAGTTTGCCTGTGTGTGTAATAAGGGTGGTTTCAGGTTTTGTAAGTAACATTAGTCCATCCTTCTGGGTTCTCACTTTCGTTCTCTACATTATCCTCAATGATGTTTTCTTGATTTGAATTTTCTATCTCTATTATTGTGGTGTTCTCATTATTCTTCATATCTATTTCTCTCTTAAGTTTTCTACTCTTTTTTGCGATAATATCCTCCCTTATTTTGGTCACTCTTTAATTAGGTTTGACTTGCCTTCTGTGATGTCTATACCTGAACTTTCTTAGTTCATAAGTATTTCCTCATCTTCTTTAACATCTGCGTCTATGTTTTTTAACAAATGTTCCCTATACTCTATAATGATATTCATCAGTGTCCTAGAGGTCTGTATAAGGGTCTCAGTCCATTTTGTGGAAAGTTTGTGGTCAGTGATTGAAAAAGCACTTTCTTTATTAATCAAAAGGCCCTTTGGTACAATGTTTAACTCCAGGCATTTCTTTAGAAAAGAGATCTCTGCCTTGTACTTTACTTCTGAGGTTATTGATTTTTCTAATTCTTTGAATAGAGTGTGTGCATCTATACATTCTTCATTGTCTATAATGTCTGTGTTCATGGTGTCAAAGTCAATTTCTTGTCTAAGGGTTTTAATGGATTCCATATTTACTCTAGTTGGTCTAGCTGGTAAATATGCTATCGGTGACTCCTTAAAAATCTTTAATATAAACTGGAAATAAAAGCTTAATACAGTAGTCTCGGTGGCTACTATCCTTGCTAGAAGTTTAGAAATATGTCATGTATTATATAGAAAGAGCGCCAAGAAAGAGACCCACTTATAGCTCTGAACAAAGGCTATCTAGCTAGCCTGATAGGGAATGGTAGGGGGTTGTGTGATCAGAGCGCCTCACGAACAAGGCCAGGTAACTGAAAACTCCAAAGGTGTGGAGTAGAATAAGTGGTGATAATCAGGTATGATACAGAAATTTAATCACACTCTGTGACGAGACCAATCTCGCCACTGTGCATTGTAGGAGCCTGGTTGCCCGCCTGCTGCCTTTAGACTATGGCCCCCTGTTGAAACGCTTGATTTTCCCCTGCAGGGAAACGAAGGCCGGGTCGTTCGGTGCTTGCCCTATTTAAACAGTAATACCCTAGATAGCTATGCCATGGAGCCCATTCGTATAACGAAAGACTATGTGAAAGACTTTGGCTCCATGGCAATTGAACTGTATGTGTGTGACCTGAGCGCCATTCAGTAATAATGTGCGCTCAGATCTAGGCTATCTGGGGATTTGTTGAATGTACCTGTTTTATGCAATAGCTGCACAGTTATATATTTTTATGTACAGGGAGTGCAGAATTATTAGGCAAATGAGTATTTTGACCACATCATCCTCTTTATGCATGTTGTCTTACTCCAAGCTGTATAGGCTCGAAAGCCTACTACCAATTAAGCATATTAGGTGATGTGCATCTCTGTAATGAGAAGGGGTGTGGTCTAATGACATCAACACCCTATATCAGGTGTGCATAATTATTAGGCAACTTCCTTTCCTTTGGCAAAATGGGTCAAAAGAAGGACTTGACAGGCTCAGAAAAGTCAAAAATAGTGAGATATCTTGCAGAGGGATGCAGCAGTCTTAAAATTGCAAAGCTTCTGAATCATGATCATAGAACAATCAAGCGTTTCATTCAAAATAGTCAACAGGGTCGCAAGAAGCATGTGGAAAAACCAAGGCGCAAAATAACTGCCCATGAACTGAGAAAAGTCAAGCGTGCAGCTGCCAAGATGCCACTTGCCACCAGTTTGGCCATATTTCAGAGCTGCAACATCACTGGAGTGCCCAAAAGCACAAGGTGTGCAATACTCAGAGACATGGCCAAGGTAAGAAAGGCTGAAAGACGACCACCACTGAACAAGACACACAAGCTGAAACGTCAAGACTGGGCCAAGAAATATCTCAAGACTGATTTTTCTAAGGTTTTATGGACTGATGAAATGAGAGTGAGTCTTGATGGGCCAGATGGATGGGCCTGTGGCTGGATTGGTAAAGGGCAGAGAGCTCCAGTCCGACTCAGACGCCAGCAAGGTGGAGGTGGAGTACTGGTTTGGGCTGGTATCATCAAAGATGAGCTTGTGGGGCCTTTTCGGGTTGAGGATGGAGTCAAGCTCAACTCCCAGTCCTACTGCCAGTTTCTGGAAGACACCTTCTTCAAGCAGTGGTACAGGAAGAAGTCTGCATCCTTCAAGAAAAACATGATTTTCATGCAGGACAATGCTCCATCACACGCGTCCAAGTACTCCACAGCGTGGCTGGCAAGAAAGGGTATAAAAGAAGAAAATCTAATGACATGGCCTCCTTGTTCACCTGATCTGAACCCCATTGAGAACCTGTGGTCCATCATCAAATGTGAGATTTACAAGGAGGGAAAACAGTACACCTCTCTGAACAGTGTCTGTGAGGGTGTGGTTGCTGCTGCACGCAATGTTGATGGTGAACAGATCAAAACACTGACAGAATCCATGGATGGCAGGCTTTTGAGTGTCCTTGCAAAGAAAGGTGGCTATATTGGTCACTGATTTGTTTTTGTTTTGTTTTTGAATGTCAGAAATGTATATTTGTGAATGTTGAGATGTTATATTGGTTTCACTGGTAAAAATAAATAATTGAAATGGGTATATATTTGTTTTTTGTTAAGTTGCCTACTAATTATGCACAGTAATAGTCACCTGCACACACAGATATCCCCCTAAAATAGCTATAACTAAAAACAAACTAAAAACTACTTCCAAAACTATTCAGCTTTGATATTAATGAGTTTTTTGGGTTCATTGAGAACATGGTTGTTGTTCAATAATAAAATTAATCCTCAAAAATACAACTTGCCTAATAATTCTGCACTCCCTGTATATTATTGTCTTTTGCTACCATGTGTTCAATGGAGTTTTGCCTCTGTCCTTGGAGATAATTGTATTACTTCCCAATTATCTCCAGGATAGAAGACTCCGTGGAACTGGTTTTGGGCAGAAAAGCCATGCTTCATTTGGTCACGAAGGGAACTGTAATTCTCTACCTGTGATAATTACATCAACCATTGTGTAAGGTTATTGTATCAACCATTGTGTAAGGTAATTATATCAACCATTGTGTAAGGTAACTGCATCAACCATTGTGTAAGGTAATTGTATCAACCATTGTGTGTCAGGGTTTTTTCCCTGTTGTGTTTGCCATGTGCTGCTGGCAGCCATTTTACTCACCTCTCTTCCTGACTTTGGTGCATTGTGGGGGATGCTGCTCAATTCCTGCATTTCCTTTTATGGCCAAACTGCTGTGCATCATCCATGTGAGACAGTATGCAGTCTCAGAATTGTGATGTCATCACTTATTATTTAAAGGGCCTCTGTTCAGTATGCTTTGCCTTTGCGTTGTCTGAGACCTGTTTGTGAGAGTTCCTGTGTATTACCTGGCTGCCTGACGTCCTTCCTGGTTCCTGATCCCTGGCTTGTTCCCGACTCTGCTGTTTTCCTTGTTCCTGATTCCGGCTCGTCTGACTATTCGCTTTGGCTCCTGACTCGGCTCGTCTGACTACCAGTTCTGGTTTTGATTCCTGGCTTGTTATTTGACTTGTGGACTTTTTATTATTTTTTGCTATTAATAAAGGTGTGATTATTTTTGCACTTCTCGTCTCAGTCTGATTCCTGGCACCCTGACATTGTGTAAGGTAACTGCATCAACCATTGTGTAGGTAATTGCATCAGGCAGAGGGGATGATTTTGTGTGGGAGTGTCTGAGAGTATTGTATGTGTTTATTGCTTGTTTTACAAAACCCTGTGGGTGGTACTAATGTGTAAAAATGTGTATATAAGAACAATAAACCCACAGCTCTGGCTGATATCTGTTTGACCCTCACCATGGAGCTTTGACTCATGCTTGGGGGGAGGGAGAGGGGAAATTTACTGTATGCTGTGCCTCTGAAAGGGAAGATCTACTAAAAACAGAATTTATGCTTACCTGATAAATTTCTTTCTCCAACGGTGTGTCCGGTCCACGGCGTCATCCTTACTTGTGGGAATATTCTCTTCCCCAACAGGAAATGGCAAAGAGCACAGCAAAAGCTGCCCATATAGCCCCTCCTCAGGCTCCGCCCCCCAGTCATTCGACCGACGGTTAGGAGAAAAAAAGGAGAAACTATAGGGTGCCGTGGTGACTGTAGTGTATAGAGAAAGAAATTTTTCAAACCTGATTAAAAAACCAGGGCGGGCCGTGGACCGGACACACCGTTGGAGAAAGAAATTTATCAGGTAAGCATAAATTCTGTTTTCTCCAACATTGGTGTGTCCGGTCCACGGCGTCATCCTTACTTGTGGGAACCAATACCAAAGCTTTAGGACACGGATGAAGGGAGGGAGCAAATCAGGTTACCTAAACAGAAGGCACCACGGCTTGCAAAACCTTTCTCCCAAAAATAGCCTCCGAAGAAGCATAAGTATCAAATTTGTAAAATTTGGCAAAAGTGTGATTGAGCATGCACAGTTGTAATGGTCTTAGATGAATTCGAGCAAAAGGAACTATGTCCATTGCTGCAACCATCAATCCTACTACTTCCATGCACTGAGCTATGGAAGGCTGCAGAATAGAGTGAAGAACTTGACAAGCGTTTAGAAGCTTTGACTTTCTGACCTCTGTCAGGAAGATCTTCATTTCTAAAGAATCTATTATTGTTCCCAAAAAGGGAACTCTTGTTGACGGAGACAGGGAACTCTTTTCTACGTTCACCTTCCACCCGTGAGATCTGAGAAAGGCTAGAACAATGTCTGTATGAGCCTTTGCCTTGGAAAGAGACGACGCTTGAATTAGAATGTCGTCTAGATAAGGTGCCACTGCAATGCCCCTCGGTCTTAGAACCGCAAGAAGGGACCCTAGCACCTTTGCGAAAATTCTGGGAGCAGTGGCTAAACCGAACGGAAGAGCCACGAACTGGTAATGTTTGTCCAGAAAGGTGAACCTTAGGAACTGATGATGATCTTTGTGGATAGGAATATGTAGGTACGCATCCTTTAAATCCACGGTAGTCATATATTGACCCTCCTGGATTGTAGGTAAAATTGTTCGAATGGTTTCCATTTTGAACGATGGAACTCTGAGGAATTTGTTTAGAATTTTTAAATCCAGAATTGGTCTGAAAGTTCCCTCTTTTTTGGGAACTACAAACAGGTTTGAGTAAAACCCCTGACCTTGTTCCACTGTTGGAACTGGGTGTATCACTCCCATCTTTAACAGGTCTCCTACACAATGTAAGAATGCCTGTCTCTTTATCTGGTCTGAAGATAAGCGAGACATGTGGAACCTTCCCCTTGGAGGAAGTTCCTTGAATTCTAGAAGATAACCCTGAGAGACTATTTCTAGTGCCCAGGGATCCGGAACATCTCTTGCCCAAGCCTGAGCAAAGAGAGAGAGTCTGCCCCCTACTAGATCCGTTCCCGGATCGGGGGCTACCCCTTCATGCTGTCTTGGTAGCAGCAGCAGGCTTCTTGGCCTGTTTACCCTTGTTCCAGCCTTGCATTGGTTTCCAAGCTGGCTTAGCCTGGGAAGCGTTACCCTCTTGTCTAGAGGCTGCAGAGTTAGGAGACGGTCCGTTCCTGAAGTTACGAAAGGAACGAAAATTGGACTTATTCTTAGCCTTAAAAGGCCTATCCTGTGGGAGGGCATGGCCCTTTCCCCCAGTGATGTCTGAAATAATCTCTTTCAATTCTGGCCCAAAAAGGGTCTTACCTTTGAAAGGAATATTAAGCAATTTTGTCTTGGAAGATACATTCGCCGACCAAGACTTTAGCCAACCCTGAATTTTTCGCCGCTAACCTCGCCAATTGCAAAGCGGCATCTAAAATAAAGGAATTAGCTAACTTAAGTGCGTGAATTCTGTCCATGACTTCCTCATATGGAGTCTCCTTATTGAGCGACTTTTCTAGTTCATCGAACCAAAAACACGCCGCCGTAGTGACAGGAATAATGCACGAAATTGGTTGGAGGAGGAAACCTTGCTGAACAAAAATCTTTTTAAGCAAACCCTCCAATTTTTTATCCATAGGATCTTTGAAAGCACAATTGTCCTCAATGGGAATAGTCGTGCGTTTGGCTAGCGTAGAAACTGCCCCCTCAACCTAAGGGACTGTTTGCCATGTGTCCTTCCTTGGGTCGACCATGGGGAACATTTTCTTAAATATAGGAGGTGGGACAAAAGGTATGCCTGGTTTCTCCCACTCCTTAGCCACTATGTCCGCCACCCTTTTAGGTATCGGAAAGGCATCAGGGTGCACCGGGACCTCTAGGAATTTGTCCATTTTGCACAATTTTTCTGGAATGACCAAAGAGTCACAATCATCCAGCGTAGTTAGTACCTCCTTAAGTAAGGCGCAGAGATGCTCTAACTTAAATTTAAACGTCACAACATCAGGTTCTGCCTGTTGAGAAATTCTTCCTGAATCAGAAATTTCTCCCTCCGACAAACCCTCCCTCACTGCCAATTCTGACTGGTGTGAGGGTATGACAGATAAATTATCGTCAGCGCACTCTTGCTCTACTGTATTTAAAACTGAGCAATCACGCTTTCTCTGAAATGCTGGCATTTTGGATAAAATATTAGCTATAGAATTATCCATTACAGCCGTTAATTGTTGCATAGTAACAAGCATTGGCGCGCTAGATGTACTAGGAATCGCCTGCGCGGGCATAACTGGTATTGACACAGAAGGAGAGGATGAAGAACTATCCCCACTACCTTCATTTGAGGAATCATCTTGGGCAACCTTATTAAATGTGACAGTACTGTCCTTACTTTGTCTGGACGCCATGGCACAATTATCACATACATTTGAAGGGGGGGCCACCTTGGCCTCCATACATACAGAACATGATCTATCTGAAGGTACAGACATGTTAGACAGGCTTATACAGGCTATTAATGCAATAAAACCGTTTTTAAACAAAACTGTTACTGTCTCTTTAAAAGTTAAACAGAGCACACTTTATTTCTGCATATGTGAAAAACTATGAAGGAAATATCCGATCTTTACCAAATTTGCACCCTAGTGTCTTAATGCCTTAAAAGTATTGCACCCCAATTTTCAAGATTGTAACCCCTTAAATGAGGAAACCGGAGCTGTTTTATCAATTAGCAACTTTAAAACCACTACAGTCCCAGCCACAGCGTTTGCTGCGGCTTGACCTGTCCTTGGGGGTTATTCGACACAAAAATAAGCCTTCCAGGAACGTTTTTAATGGCCACCAGACATGAAGCTGCATGCACTGCATCCAAAAGAAACTGCGCAATAATGGCGCGAAAATGAGGCTCTGCCTACTAGAGTGAAAGGCCCTTCCTGACTGGGAAGGTGTCTAAACGACTGCCTGGCGCCTAAAAACGTTCCCCAAATATTCTCAGGTTTTAAAAACATTTCAAACCGTATATAAATATTGAATAAAGCAATCGATTTAGCCCACAAGAGTGTCAACCAGTATATAGCCCATTAATAAGCCTTCATTCTGTTATGAGTCTAAGAAAATGGCTTACCGATCCCAAAGAGGGAAAATGACAGTCTTCTAGCATTACACAGTCTTGTTAGAAAATGGACTAGTCATACCTTGAGCAGAAAAGTCTGCAAACTGTTCCCCCCAACTGAAGTTCTCTGGGCTCAACAGTCCTGCGTGGGAACAGCAATTGATTTTAGTTACTGCTGCTAAAATCATACTCCTCTTTTAAACAGAACTCTTCATCCTTTTCTGTTTTAGAGTAAATAGTACAAACCGGCACTAATTTAAAATAACAAACTATTGATAGAAGAATAAAAAACTACAACTAAACACCACATACTCTTCACCATCTCCGTGGAGATGCTACTTGTTCAGAGCGGCAAAGAGAATGACTGGGGGGCGGAGCCTGAGGAGGGGCTATATGGGCAGCTTTTGCTGTGCTCTTTGCCATTTCCTGTTGGGGAAGAGAATATTCCCACAAGTAAGGATGACGCCGTGGACCGGACACACCAATGTTGGAGAAAGGCGGTTTAACCCTTTTATGCTTGGGGGTGCCGTTACATACACATTAGTCATAAAACAGAAATAAATTCACAATCATAAAATCATAAAATGTGGATTAACAATACAGACAAAAGTAAAAAACATAAAACAATTAGCATAAAAACAAAGGGCAGGTTGATAACGGATGTCCAGCTGGTGGACCTTAGTCTAGTATTGGTGATACCCAATAAGAGGGGTGTGAAATCGCCGAATGTTCTGTGTTAGGGCTGTGAAGGTGTGATGGTGTAAGAGTGGTGCAGAATGGACAGACCTGTTGGTTAATATTCAAAAGAGTTCTTATAATGAATGTTATTCCCATCAGCGCAATATGACAAGTCCCCCTAGCCGCGAGTATAACTGACAATAAGATCCAAACTTAATTCCAGCTGGAACATATATGATAAAGATCACCAGAGGACGACTCTGAGTACTATTTGGATATCTATGTGCAATCAGATTTGGTTTTATCTATCAAACCTTTTGCTGCTCATCTAATATGCCAATATATTGATGCTCTCTAGGGTGTAGAAGTTATAACTCATACCCAAATTAATTATAACATTCACCAAAGACTTAATACTTTTTAGCTCTTATACAAACAAAATCAACTATAACAAACATCTTCGAACTGTAACATAACCTATACACTAAAAGGTACCTCACACTAAGTTAACCTTCAATGTGCTTAACGCTTCTCAAACATACACAATTCAGCCATATCGCTTCAGATCAAACAAATATAGACAAAAAATCTATAGCTACCAAATATGCCTCAACTGTGACATATATGATTTAACCACTACACTGGGTCACCAGAGAGTGCAGCTATTTAAACATCCACTCACCTGATATTAGCCACATAAGTAGAAAGAAAGCTTACTCATTGACTAACAGTTGTATCGGTATGGAAAATTTCAAACAGATTAACTGTAAGAATTAAGTGAACACATTAGAGGACCCATTACAATAGGGCTACCCATATCAGCACCTCCCCCTTTAGACGATGTATTAGAATTTACTACTACACATCGCCATTACTACCATTGTATTATGCTCCAATAATGAAACTTGAACCACTATCTTTATAGGAGAGCGACAATTCACATCTTGTAGATACATACAACACTTCTCAGTGCACTCAGTACAGCAGAGAGAGGTTAGATCTGCAGAGGATACAGAGGTGCACTCAGTACAGCAGAGAGAGGTTAGATCTGCAGAGGATACAGGGGTGCACTCAGTACAGCAGAGAGAGGTTAGATCTGCAGAGGATACAGGGGTGCACTCAGTACAGCAGAGAGAGGTTAGATCTGCAGAGGATACAGGGGTGCACTCAGTACAGCAGAGAGAGGTTAGATCTGCAGAGGATACAGGGGTGCACTCAGTACAGCAGAGAGAGGTTAGATCTGCAGAGGATACAGGGGTGCACTCAGTACAGCAGAGAGAGGTTAGATCTGCAGAGGATACAGGGGTGCACTCAGTACAGCAGAGAGAGGTTAGATCTGCAGAGGATACAGGGGTGCACTCAGTACAGCAGAGAGAGGTTAGATCTGCAGAGGATACAGGGGTGCACTCAGTACAGCAGAGAGAGGTTAGATCTGCAGAGGATACAGGGGTGCACTCAGTACAGCAGAGAGAGGTTAGATCTGCAGAGGATACAGGGGTGCACTCAGTACAGCAGAGAGAGGTTAGATCTGCAGAGGATACAGGGGTGCACTCAGTACAGCAGAGAGAGGTTAGATCTGCAGAGGATACAGGGGTGCACTCAGTACAGCAGAGAGAGGTTAGATCTGCAGAGGATACAGGGGTGCACTCAGTACAGCAGAGAGAGGTTAGATCTGCAGAGGATACAGGGGTGCACTCAGTACAGCAGAGAGGTGT
>NC_069503.1:4808861-4941361 GCF_027579735.1 Bombina bombina
TAACAGAGGATACAGGGGTGCACTCAGTACAGCAGAGAGAGGTTAGATCTGCAGAGGATACAGGGGTGCACTCAGTACAGCAGAGAGAGGTTAGATCTGCAGAGGATACAGGGGTGCACTCAGTACAGCAGAGAGAGGTTAGATCTGCAGAGGATACAGGGGTGCACTCAGTACAGCAGAGAGAGGTTAGATCTGCAGAGGATACAGGGGTGCACTCAGTACAGCAGAGAGAGGTTAGATCTGCAGAGGATACAGGGGTGCACTCAGTACAGCAGAGAGAGGTTAGATCTGCAGAGGATACAGGGGTGCACTCAGTACAGCAGAGAGAGGTTAGATCTGCAGAGGATACAGGGGTGCACTCAGTACAGCAGAGAGAGGTTAGATCTGCAGAGGATACAGGGGTGCACTCAGTACAGCAGAGAGAGGTTAGATCTGCAGAGGATACAGGGGTGCACTCAGTACAGCAGAGAGAGGTTAGATCTGCAGAGGATACAGGGGTGCACTCAGTACAGCAGAGAGAGGTTAGATCTGCAGAGGATACAGGGGTGCACTCAGTACAGCAGAGAGAGGTTAGATCTGCAGAGGATACAGGGGTGCACTCAGTACAGCAGAGAGAGGTTAGATCTGCAGAGGATACAGGGGTGCACTCAGTACAGCAGAGAGAGGTTAGATCTGCAGAGGATACAGGGGTGCACTCAGTACAGCAGAGAGAGGTTAGATCTGCAGAGGATACAGGGGTGCACTCAGTACAGCAGAGAGAGGTTAGATCTGCAGAGGATACAGGGGTGCACTCAGTACAGCAGAGAGAGGTTAGATCTGCAGAGGATACAGGGGTGCACTCAGTACAGCAGAGAGAGGTTAGATCTGCAGAGGATACAGGGGTGCACTCAGTACAGCAGAGAGAGGTTAGATCTGCAGAGGATACAGGGGTGCACTCAGTACAGCAGAGAGAGGTTAGATCTGCAGAGGATACAGGGGTGCACTCAGTACAGCAGAGAGAGGTTAGATCTGCAGAGGATACAGGGGTGCACTCAGTACAGCAGAGAGAGGTTAGATCTGCAGAGGATACAGGGGTGCACTCAGTACAGCAGAGAGAGGTTAGATCTGCAGAGGATACAGGGGTGCACTCAGTACAGCAGAGAGAGGTTAGATCTGCAGAGGATACAGGGGTGCACTCAGTACAGCAGAGAGAGGTTAGATCTGCAGAGGATACAGGGGTGCACTCAGTACAGCAGAGAGAGGTTAGATCTGCAGAGGATACAGGGGTGCACTCAGTACAGCAGAGAGAGGTTAGATCTGCAGAGGATACAGGGGTGCACTCAGTACAGCAGAGAGAGGTTAGATCTGCAGAGGATACAGGGGTGCACTCAGTACAGCAGAGAGAGGTTAGATCTGCAGAGGATACAGGGGTGCACTCAGTACAGCAGAGAGAGGTTAGATCTGCAGAGGATACAGGGGTGCACTCAGTACAGCAGAGAGAGGTTAGATCTGCAGAGGATACAGGGGTGCACTCAGTACAGCAGAGAGAGGTTAGATCTGCAGAGGATACAGGGGTGCACTCAGTACAGCAGAGAGAGGTTAGATCTGCAGAGGATACAGGGGTGCACTCAGTACAGCAGAGAGAGGTTAGATCTGCAGAGGATACAGGGGTGCACTCAGTACAGCAGAGAGAGGTTAGATCTGCAGAGGATACAGGGGTGCACTCAGTACAGCAGAGAGAGGTTAGATCTGCAGAGGATACAGGGGTGCACTCAGTACAGCAGAGAGAGGTTAGATCTGCAGAGGATACAGGGGTGCACTCAGTACAGCAGAGAGAGGTTAGATCTGCAGAGGATACAGGGGTGCACTCAGTACAGCAGAGAGAGGTTACAGCTGCAGAGGATACAGGGGTGCACTCAGTACAGCAGAGAGAGGTTAGATCTGCAGAGGATACAGGGGTGCACTCAGTACAGCAGAGAGAGGTTAGAGCTGCAGAGGATACAGAGGTGCACTCAGTACAGCAGAGGGAGGTTAGATCTGCAGAGGATACAGGGGTGCACTCAGTACAGCAGAGGGCGGTTAGATCTGCAGAGGATACAGGGGTGCACTCAGTACAGCAGAGAGAGGTTAGATCTGCAGAGGATACAGGGGTGCACTCAGTACAGCAGAGGGAGGTTAGATCTGCAGAGGATACAGGGGTGCACTCAGTACAGCAGAGAGAGGTTAGATCTGCAGAGGATACAGGGGTGCACTCAGTACAGCAGAGAGAGGTTAGATCTGCAGAGGATACAGGGGTGCACTCAGTACAGCAGAGAGAGGTTAGATCTGCAGAGGATACAGGGGTGCACTCAGTACAGCAGAGAGAGGTTAGATCTGCAGAGGATACAGGGGTGCACTCAATACAGCAGAGAGAGGTTACAGCTGCAGAGGATACAGGGGTGCACTCAGTACAGCAGAGAGAGGTTAGATCTGCAGAGGATACAGGGGTGCACTCAGTACAGCAGAGAGAGGTTAGATCTGCAGAGGATACAGGGGTGCACTCAGTACAGCAGAGAGAGGTTAGATCTGCACAGGATACAGGGGTGCACTCAGTACAACAGAGAGAGGTTACAGCTGCAGAGGATACAGGGGTGCACTCAGTACAGCAGAGAGAGGTTAGATCTGCAGAGGATACAGGGGTGCACTCAGTACAGCAGAGAGAGGTTAGATCTGCAGAGGGTACAGGGGTGCACTCAGTACAGCAGAGAGAGGTTAGATCTGCAGAGGATACAGGGGTGCACTCAGTACAGCAGAGAGAGGTTAGAGCTGCAGAGGATACAGGGGTGCACTCAGTACAGCAGAGAGAGGTTAGATCTGCAGAGGATACAGGGGTGCACTCAGTACAGCAGAGAGAGGTTACAGCTGCAGAGGATACAGGGGTGCACTCAGTACAGCAGAGAGAGGTTATATCTGCAGAGGATACAGGGGTGCACTCAGTACAGCAGAGAGAGGTTAGATCTGCAGAGGATACAGGGGTGCACTCAGTACAGCAGAGAGAGGTTACAGCTGCAGAGGATACAGGGGTGCACTCAGTACAGCAGAGAGAGGTTAGATCTGCAGAGGATACAGGGGTGCACTCAGTACAGCAGAGAGACGTTAGATCTGCAGAGGATACAGGGGGGCACTCAGTACAGCAGAGGACACAGGGGGGCACTCAGTACAGCACAGGATACAGGGGGGCACTCAGTACAGCAGAGGATAGAGGGGGGCACTCAGTACAGCACAGGATACAGGGGTGCACTCAGTACAGCAGAGGATAGAGGGGGGCACTCAGTACAGCACAGGATACAGGGGTGCACTCAGTACAGCAGAGAGAGGTTAGATCTGCAGAGGATACAGGGGTGCACTCAGTACAGCAGAGAGAGGTTAGATGTGCAGAGGATACAGGGGGGCACTCAGTACAGCAGAGAGAGGTTAGATCTGCAGAGGATACAGGGGGGCACTCAGTACAGCAGAGGATACAGGGGGGCACTCAGTACAGCACAGGATACAGGGGGGCACTCAGTACAGCAGAGGATAGAGGGGTGCACTCAGTACAGCACAGGATACAGGGGGGCATTCAGTACAGCACAGGATACAGGGGGGGGCACTCAGTACAGCACAGGATACAGGGGGGGGGCACTCAGTACAGCACAGGATACAGGGGGGCACTCAGTACAGCACAGGGTACAGGGGGGCACTCAGTACAGCACAGGGTACAGGGGGCACTCAGTACAGCACAGGATACAGGGGGGGGGGCACTCAGTACAGCAGCAGTAACGCAGAGGACAATAACGTCTTCTGCAGTACCCTGGTTAGAGCTGTACAATTGCATTTATACATTAATACAACACGCTCTTTGCTTTGCTCTCATTTTATTGGGTATTTTTGCACATTATCAGCCTATAGACCTTGTTGGGATTTTTTATCTCTTTGGTAACAATGTACTTAGAAAACTCATTCCCTGTAAACACTAAATGTTTTGTCCCTCGGATACAAAAAGCAAGATGCTGAATATAAGCTGTGTCAGTTCAGTTTATAGAAATAAGTAAAAACGGCTGCTATTCCTTAGCCTGAGGGATTGACACAACGTGCAGTAAGTTAGAGTGCGATTGACTCAGCGTGGCAACTCCTCTTCATCAGACACCTCTTCACTAGGGATCACTCGCAGGTTGGTTGCCCTTACACTGGTGAGAGAAGTACAAGATGACAGAAGGTCTGACACACCCTGGGCAGTGACCCCCGACGCATCCAGATTCAGCTGCACAACAGAGACCGTGCTCAGGAACCGTAAACCTGAACATGAGAGAGTGAGAGGGGATATGAGATAATATACAGAAGTCACTGAGCGTCAAGCACATGAGGAGATAACGTGTAGGCAGACATGAGAGAGTGAGAGGGGATATGAGATAAGTATACAGAAGTCACTGAGAGTCAAGCACATGAGGAGATAACGTGTAGGCAGACATGAGAGAGTGAGAGGGGATATGAGATAAGTGTACAGAAGTCACTGAGAGTCAAGCACATGAGGAGATAACGTGTAGGCAGACATAAGAGAGTGAGAGGGGATATGAGATAAGTGTACAGAAGTCACTGAGAGTCAAGCACATGAGGAGATAACGTGTAGGCAGACATGAGAGAGTGAGAGGGGATATGAGATAAGTATACAGAAGTCACTGAGAGTCAAGCACATGAGGAGATAACGCGTAGGCAGACATGAGAGAGTGAGAGGGGATATGAGATAAGTGTACAGAAGTCACTGAGAGTCAAGCACATGAGGAGATAACGTGTAGGCAGACATGAGAGAGAGGGGATATGAGATAAGTATACAGAAGTCACTGAGAGTCAAGTACATGAGGAGATAACGTGTAGACAGACATGAGAGAATGAGAGGGGATATGAGATAAGTATACAGAAGTCACTGAGCGTCAAGCACATGAGGAGATAACATGTAGGCAGACATGAGAGAGTGAGAGGGGATATGAGATAAGTATACAGAAGTCACTGAGAGTCAAGCACATGAGGAGATAACGTGTAGGCAGACATGAGAGAGTGAGAGGGGATATGAGATAAGTATACAGAAGTCACTGAGAGTCAAGCACATGAGGAGATAACGTGTAGGCAGACATGAGAGAGTGAGAGGGGATATGAGATAAGTATACAGAAGTCACTGAGAGTCAAGCACATTAGGAGATAACGTGTAGGCAGACATGAGAGAGAGGGGATATGAGATAAGTATACAGGAGTCACTGAGAGTCAAGTACATGAGGAAATAACGTGTAGACAGACATGAGAGAATGAGAGGGGATATGAGATAAGTATACAGAAGTCACTGAGCGTCAAGCACATGAGGAGATAACATGTAGGCAGACATGAGAGAGTGAGAGGGGATATGAGATAAGTATACAGAAGTCACTGAGAGTCAAGCACATGAGGAGATAACGTGTAGGCAGACATGAGAGAGTGAGAGGGGATATGAGATAAGTGTACAGATGTCACAGAATCAAGCACATGAGGAGATAACGTGTAGGCAGACATGAGAGAGTGAGAGGGGATATGAGATAAGTGTACAGAAGTCACTGAGAGTCAAGCACATGAGGATATAACGTGTAGGCAGACATGAGAGAGTGAGAGGGGATATGAGATAAGTATACAGAAGTCACTGAGAGTCAAGCACATGAGGAGATAACGTGTAGGCAGACATGAGAGAGTGAGAGGGGATATGAGATAAGTGTACAGAAGTCACTGAGAGTCAAGCACATGAGGAGATAACATGTAGGCAGACATGAGAGAATGAGAGGGGATATGAGATAAGTGTACAGATGTCACAGAATCAAGCACATGAGGAGATAACGTGTAGGCAGACTTGAGAGAGTGAGAGGGGATATGAAATAAGTGTACAGAAGTCACAGAGTCAAGCACATGAAGAGATAACGTGTAGGCAGACATGAGAGAGAGATGGGATATGAGATAAGTATACAGAAGTCACAGAGTCAAGCACATGAGGAGATAACGTGTAGGCAGACATGAGAGAGTGAGAGGGGATATGAGATAAGTATACAGAAGTCACTGAGTCAAGTACATGAGGAGATAACGTGTAGGCAGACATGAGAGAGTGAGAGGGGATATGAGATAAGTATACAGAAGTCACAGAGTCAAGCACATGAGGAGATAACGTGTAGGCAGACATGAGAGAGTGAGAGGGGATATGAGATAAGTATACAGAAGTCACTGAGTCAAGTACATGAGGAGATAACGTGTAGGCAGACATGAGAGAGTGAGAGGGGATATGAGATAAGTATACAGAAGTCACAGAGTCAAGCACATGAGGAGATAACGTGTAGGCAGACATGAGAGAGTGAGAGGGGATATGAGATAAGTATACAGAAGTCACTGAGTCAAGTACATGAGGAGATAACGTGTAGGCAGACATAAGAGAGTGAGAGGGGATATGAGATAAGTGTACAGAAGTCACTGAGAGTCAAGCACATGAGGAGATAACGTGTAGGCAGACATGAGAGTGTGAGAGGGGATATGAGATAAGTATACAGAAGTCACTGAGAGTCAAGCACATTAGGAGATAACGTGTAGGCAGACATAAGAGAGTGAGAGGGGATATGAGATAAGTGTACAGAAGTCACTGAGAGTCAAGCACATGAGGAGATAACGTGTAGGCAGACATGAGAGTGTGAGAGGGGATATGAGATAAGTATACAGAAGTCACTGAGAGTCAAGCACATTAGGAGATAACGTGTAGGCAGACATAAGAGAGTGAGAGGGGATATGAGATAAGTGTACAGAAGTCACTGAGAGTCAAGCACATGAGGAGATAACGTGTAGGCAGACATGAGAGAGTGAGAGGGGATATGAAATAAGTGTACAGAAGTCACTGAGAGTCAAGCACATGAGGAGATAACGTGTAGGCAGACATGAGAGAATGAGAGGGGATATGAGATAAGTATACAGAAGTCACTGAGAGTCAAGCACATGAGGAGATAACATGTAGGCAGACATGAGAGAGTGAGAGGGGATATGAGATAAGTGTACAGAAGTCACTGAGAGTCAAGCACATGAGGAGATAACGTGTAGGTAGACATGAGAGAGTGAGAGGGGATATGAGATAAGTGTACAGAAGTCACTGAGAGTCAAGCACATGAAGAGATAACATGTAGGCAGACATGAGAGAGTAAGAGGGGATATGAGATAAGTGTACAGAAGTCACTGAGAGTCAAGCACATGAGGAGATAACATGTAGGCAGACATGAGAGAGTAAGAGGGGATATGAGATAAGTGTACAGAAGTCACTGAGAGTCAAGCACATGAGGAGATAACATGTAGGCAGACATGAGAGAGTAAGAGGGGATATGAGATAAGTGTACAGAAGTCACTGAGAGTCAAGCACATGAGGAGATAACGTGTAGGCAGACATGAGAGTGAGAGGGGATATGAGATAAGTATACAGAAGTCAGAGAGTCAAGCACATGAGGAGATAAGTGTAGGCAGACATCAGAGAGTGAGAGGGGATATGAGATAAGTGTACAGAAGTCACTGAGAGTCAAGCACATGAGGAGATAACGTGTAGGCAGACATAAGAGAGTGAGAGGGGATATGAGATAAGTGTACAGAAGTCACTGAGAGTCAAGCACATGAGGAGATAACGTGTAGGCAGACATGAGAGAGTGAGAGGGGATATGAGATAAGTGTACAGAAGTCACAGAGTCAAGCACATGAGGAGATAACGTGTAGGCAGACATGAGAGAGTGAGAGGGGATATGAGATAAGTGTACAGAAGTCACTGAGTGAAGCATGAGCACTGGGTGAAGCCACCAGTTAGAGAAGAGTAGACACTTCATACAGTGAAACCCCCTCCCCTCCCACCCTCTTCCTTCTCATTCTAGTTTTAAAAGACTTTCATGATATCTAATGTGCTTTATTATTCAGATATCCTTTCTTGTAGAAATAGCAATGCCCATGAGTTAGCCAACCACACGAGGCATCTATGTGCAGCCACCAATCAGCAGCTACTGGGCCTATTTAGATATGCTTTTCAATAAAGGATATCAAGAGAATGAAGCACATTAGATAATAGAAGTAAATTGGAAAGTTGTTTAAAATTGCACGTTCTATCTAAATCATGAAAAAACAAATGTGGGTTTCAAACACAATAATAATAAGAGGAATGTTACATCACAACCCATCTAGCCTATGGAAGTATTCTCAAGACATTTCATGCTAGAATCAATATTCAACCATTACCTTACATGTTCACATTAATAGTTTGGAAGTACTATGGAACCTCTAAAATAGGATTTGTTTTTTATTAGTATGATATATTGTGTTATGATACCATGACCATAAATATATACTATTATTGGAGAGTTCTTATTCTTATGACACAGTAACTTCAGCGGGCACGAGCCACTAGAAAATTAACCCAGTAAACCAAATGGACATAACTACTTGTAACAATGAATTATAAAATGTAGTATTTAATAACAATTAATTATAAATTGTAGTATTTAATAACAATGAATTATAAATTGTAGTATTTAATAACAATTAATTATAAAATGTAGTATTTAATAACAATTATAAATTGTAGTATTTAATAACAATTAATTATAAATTGTAGTATTTAATAACAATTAATTATAAAATGTAGTATTTAATAACAATTATAAATTGTAGTATTTAATAACAATGAATTATAAAATGTAGTATTTAATAACAATTATAAATTGTAGTATTTAATAACAATTAATTATAAATTGTAGTATTTAATAACAATTATAAAATGTAGTATTTAATAACAATTATAAAATGTAGTATTTAATAACAATGAATTATAAATTGTAGTATTTAATAACAATTAATTATAAAATGTAGTATTTAATAACAATTATAAATTGTAGTATTTAATAACAATGAATTATAAAATGTAGTATTTAATAACAATGAATTATAAATTGTAGTATTTAATAACAATTAATTATAAAATGTAGTATTTAATAACAATTATAAATTGTAGTATTTAATAACAATGAATTATAAAATGTAGTATTTAATAACAATTATAAATTGTAGTATTTAATAACAATTAATTATAAATTGTAGTATTTAATAACAATGAATTATAAAATGTAGTATTTAATAACAATTATAAATTGTAGTATTTAATAACAATGAATTATAAAATGTAGTATTTAATAACAATGAAGAGTCATTGGTCTTTGAAAGCGGTGGAAGCGATCCTGATCGCTTCCAGCCGCTTTCATGTTATTGCAGTGATGCCTCGATATTGAGGCATCCTGCAATAACTTTTTTAGCCATCCGATGCAGAGAGAGCCACTCGGTGAGGGTCCAAATGAAAAAGGTAGAGAACAGCACAATACGAGTGGAGTGCACGTAGGACCTGAGGACACTGCCAAGTCCTCCAACAATGAGAGATAGAAGAAAGGTAGTCCCCAGGACTCACAAATTATCTTCAGTTTATTCACACACAAAAATGCAACGTTTCGGGGTCACAGCCCCTTATTCATGCTTATCATTATTACAATCACAGAATGGCTTTTAAATGTTTTGAATTTGGTGCCATTACACCCAAGAAGTAGATCTAGCTACTTCTAGTGGCAACCACCAGATATTGCACCTATAATGATACAAAGAAAATCTTTCTAAATACTACTCCATATATTGATACATTTTAATATTAAAAATTACTTCATGTTAAACAATTCATAAGCCAACCTCTTTATGAATGAGGTAGAGGAAAGCATTGTCTATCTGAATAAATTATTCAGGCAATTTGGAGTCCTATGGTGGCGGTATATAGACGATGTATTTGGCGTATGGTGGGGTGACGTGGAATCCCTTATGCAGTTTGTTGGCGAGTTAAACTCTGAGGTGAAGGGTCTTGAATTTACTGTAAATTACAGTGAGGAATCCATATCTTTTTTGGATACTCGGGTCCTTAAGTCAGGTCACATCTTAGAGTTTGACCTCTATACAAAAGAAACTGATAAAAATAATCTACTATTGTATAACAGTTTTCATCCAAGGACATTGGTAGATTCATTACCTAGAAGCCAGTTCCTTAGAGTTCACAGAATTGTAAGTAATAAGGATAGACAAACAACTAGATTAAAGGAAATGACAAAAAAATTACAGATAGGGGTTACCCCCGTAAATTATTCGATAACACCATAGGTACTTTGGATAAGATAGTTACTAAAACATCTAAAATGAATGATAACAGGATGGTATTCGTAAGTCAATATAACCCTTTAAGTGGTCAAATTGCTAAACTCATTCAATAAAATTGGCACATCCTTAAGGAATGTAATAAGGATATAGCACAGTTTAAGGATCCACCTCTTATGGCCCATAAAAGGGTAAAGAGTCTAAGGGACCACCTTATAAGAACAGATATAGGACCTAATAAAGGATTACAACAGTCTGTACTGAGTAATAGAAGGATGGGTACTTTTCCCTTCTTAAACTGTATGAGCTGCAATTCCATCATTAAAGGTACTAATTTTCATCACCCACATAGTGGAAAGAAGTACAGTATAAAAGGTTTTTATACTTGCGAGACCACTCATATTGTCTACCTTATTAAGTGTCCTTGTTCTATGGTCTATATCAGGGAAATGACCTGTAAGGCCAGGGATCGCATGAGCCAACATCGATCTAATATCAGATGTAAAAATTTGGAGGCTCCCCTCTCTAGCCATTTCCTGGAAAAAGGGCATAGTGTAATTTTTAATATTAAAATGTAGGGATGCACCGAAATTTCGGCCGCAGAAAGTTTCGTCCGAAAATGGCATTTTTGGCTATTTCGGTTTTCGTTTTTTTAGCCTGTTATTTTCGGTAAAATTATTGTATAGCATGTTTCAAATTTGATGCTAGCCTAGAGCTGCTGTTTAAGTTTATTACTTGACTTACTGTTCTGCATATAATAAAGTTTTCTAGGACTATACTTTATTTGAATTGGTAAAAAAAAAAACCTGTTAAATCTGATTCTGTTACATAGAACTAAATGAAGAATAATACAGTATATTGATATTTATAATTGTTTTAAGTAGGGATGCACCCAAATTTTGGTTGCAGAAACATTTTGGCTGAAAATGGCATTATTGTTTGCCTGTTTTTTTTTTTCTTGGTACAATTATTGTGTAGCATATTATTGTTTTAAGATATTTTTGTCCAATTTTAGGGTGTTACTTTCAATAAAAGTGTAGGGTTTTTTTTATTGGCTCTAATTATGCAAAAAAAAAACTAAAAATAAATAAATAATAATTTGAAAAAAATACATTTTTGGTATCTGTTTCGGTTTTCGGCCAAGTGCATCCCGGATTTTCGGATTCGGTTTCGGTCCAAAATTTCCATTTCGGTGCATCACTATTAAAATGTATCAATATATGGAGTAGTATTTAGAAAGATTTTCTTTATATCATTATAGTTGCAATATCTGGTGGTTGCCACTAGAGGGAGCTAGGTCTCCTTCTTGGGCGTAATGGCGCCAAATTGAAAACATTTAAAAGCCATTCTGTGATTGTAATAATGATAAGCATGAATAAGGGGCTGTGACCCCGAAACGTTGCATTTTTGTGTGTGAATAAACTGAAGATAATTTGTGAGTGCTGGGGACTACCTTTCTTCTATCACTCTGTGAGGGTGGGAGAGAGGACTGGGAAGGGGCGGATTATAAAATTAAGGGATCTGGGAGAGGGTGGGGGGATGGATCTTGAGGGGGGGCTGCTACACTACAGAAAAGAAGCATATTTTTTGAAATAAAAAATAAAAAAATAAACATAAAACCACTTTTATTTCAAACTGGGTACTGGCAGACAGCTGCCAATACCCAATATGGCTCTCAATAAGGCAGAGGGGCGGGGTTTTTAAAGAGCTGTTTGGGGGGGGGGGGATCAGGGAGGTTGGGGGCTAATGGGGGATCCTACACAGCAGAATTATTATTATTTATTTTTTTTTAAAAACCCAACCCTCCTAAAAAAAACCTTTTATTTTAGTACTGGCAGATTTTTGGTGGTTGTAGATGTGTAACAGATTTTGGCGGTCAAAAGTAGAAAAAGTGTGTTTTTTCCATTTTGTCCTCATATTTTATAACCTTTTTTAATAGTAAATTATAAGATATGATAAAAATAATGGTATCTTTAGAAAGTCCATTTAATGGCGAGAAAAACGGTATATAATATGTGTGTGGGTACAGTAATGAGTATATAAACGGTATATAATATGTGTGTGGGTACAGTAAATGAGTATATAAACGGTATATAACATGTGTGTACAGTAAATGAGTATATAAACAGTATATAATATGTGTGGGTACAGTAAATGAGTAAGAGGAAAATTACAGCTAAACACAAACACCACAGAAATGCAAAAATAGCCTTGGTCCCAAACGGACAGAAAATGGAAAAGTGCTCTGGTCATTAAGGGGTTAAACAAATTACAAAGACTACTGACCTTATAAAGTACTAGTGCTTGGAGGAGACCAGAGATATATTATATAAAAAGAGAACAATTTAACCATTGAAGAACAAGATTTGCAGTACAATAATGCTCATATAGGACAGCAGGAATGTCTTCATGTCTAATTGAAATAAACACATTTTGGTAACAGAGGCGTTGTTCCTTGAGCCTGAGAATACTTCTAAGACTTCTTAAAAAAATGACTATGGTTCTACTAGATATTTATGCTCATAAACTTTAGACAGGTTAGAGAGGATACCAGGTTCCAGATAAAACTCAGACACATACTATACAAAAGAGAACAGTGTAACAACCATAGGGCAAATCTGTAGTATATTAATGTTCATACAGGTGAAACGGGATGTATTTGTACTTACTTGGGTTAGCACATTTACATGACGGAGGTGTTATTTTATGACCCTGATATAGCTTCAGAAATGTCTTTAGCAAGGCAATAGCTAGCTAAACACATTAGCACCTCACATGCCCATAAATATTAAGCCTTTTTAGGAATTAATTTGTCCTTTCCCACAAACTCAGCCGCTGTCTGAAGGACAAGGACTGTTATTTTTGCTTATATAAGGGCAAAAGTGGGCTTTAAGGTCTCAGTTTGGGATATCATGGGTTGGGGCTCTGGAGAGCTATAGGTTGAGTAGAAGGATGGTATGGTATCTCACAGGGAGATCAAAAGGCGCGCTATTTTTAAACAGATAAGACAAGCATAGAAATTGGATCTGTGATCCCAGAACGTGTAATGTTCCCACAAATAGTTACTCCGTTTTTGTCTTCGTCAAGTGTTCTTGCTCAGTCCACTGCTTTGAACAAATAATGTTGACAGTCCGTATGTGTACGGTATTCTTCTGTGTTTCTGTGTAGGCAGCTCCTCTTGTTCCCAGAGAGCAAGGGTGTAACTGTTTAGAAATGAAGATAAAGAGGGCGCCACATAGCGTAATATTGTTTCAAAAAAGGAAAAATAACACAAGACAGAGAGGTAATATGCTTACCAATAATTGTGGTACTGTGCTGTGACCAGTACTATCTCGCCTGCTAGCACTTTAATCAGTGGCTAGTACACTGTTGGATGTGATCCTTCCCGGAGCTTATCCTTGGGTTAGGGAATCGTGCTGTGAGCGTTTTTTTGGGTCAGCAGCTTCCCTGTATTATTCAATTAGGTTTGAACTCTTAAGAAATGCACAACTTCCAGGTTTAAAAGAATTATTTAAAAGGCTTTATTATAACGCGTTTCTCAACCGCCAAGGGTCGTTTCTTCAGATATCAAAGCGAATAAAAAATGTTACACATTTTAACAATTTATACACATTTGTTTGATTAAAAAGGAAGTTGTCACAAAAGTTACAAACCAATAGAAAACATTACATGATTCAACTGAGAAAGCCGGATAGAGGGCTTGACAGGTGTTACAATTAGTGTGAATTTGAACAGCATTGAATGGTCGTGATTATTTTGGAATTAAAACAGCTGTAAACTTTGGCTAAAAAAAAGTGTGAGATCTTCAATTTAACAACATCACATGTTTAAAAAGAAAAAAGTATAATCACAATTTAAATTTGAAATAATTACAGTAGACATGAAATGTTTAGAAAAATATACCAAAAAATACACACAATATATATAATGTGGATGCTGTTGTATAATAAATTATAAAAAATGGTAAGCCTAAATGCTCTGTTTTGCTTATTAAAGGGACGTTTGCAACAAGCAATATAAACTTGAATTCAGGACAATAGTGTTATAAAAAAGATAAGCTTAAATGTTATGTTGCATATTAAAGTATCATTTGCAACAAACAATACATAAAATGTATATCAGCGTTTTTTATAATCACAATTTTGAAGGTTTCGGTTTAAAATAATTGTACTAGACATGAAATGTTGTGAAAAATAATATACCAAAAAATTGCACACAATATATATAATATAGATGTCATTGTATAATAGATTGTGAAAAATTGGTAAACCTAAATGCTGTGTTGCATATTTCAAGGACATTCGCAACATGCAATGTAGAAAACGTGTGTCAGCACTTTATGAACTTAAGTTCAGGATGATAGTGTTGTAAAAAGAATAAACTTAAAATCTGAGTTGCATATTAAAGAATCATTTGCAACAAACATTACATAAGGTGTATATCAGCGCTTTGTAAACTTAAGTTGAAGATAATAATATTGAATGTCGGCTTGTATATGAATAATACAAATATGTAAAAACTAATCTAACTAAAATTTGTGTGTTAATTAATACGAGGAAGAGGTTAACAAAGTGACCCATAGGCATCTTTCAATAGATAGATAGTAGAAGGAGTATGTGATCCTAGATATTGGTCTCAAAACAGGTCATGTGTGTATCTCTGAGTAATATTCCCTGTAGTAAATAGTAGCGAGGGAAGTCCCTAATAAGTAAGGTTGTTAGCTGTTTAGGGTGCTATGCTAATAAGCCTGTGTTACATCTATCCCCCCCTATGAGCGGCACCCTCTGCCTGGTGAGTTTTTAGAACAACTATTGGCATATGGTGATAGTAGCCCTATAGAGTAGAAACTGTGATTACTATACTGAAATGATCCCAGCTATGTATATCTACGTGCTCCTATTAACAACTGCTGATATATTGAGGAAGCCCGGGCCTCTATGGTAACTTTACATTTCCCCTCAATGCATCAAGGTTGTGAAAAAGTATAGGCAATTAAGTCATCCCCACTATCCCAAGCTGAGCAGGATACAAGTAACATTCTCCCTATGAACAAGCTGAGGGTACTGAGAATATAAGACATGAAATAAATTACTGAGAAGTAAATAAATATAACAAAAAGGCAACTAGTTATTTATAACATAGTTGAAGCATGCAAGACAGACTGTGTTAATACCGGATACCAGATCTCTGCTCCGCCATGAAGAGAGTCAGTAGTTTAACCCACACCGGATTTATAAAGGTTGTAGCCATATAAGGGGTAAATCTTCCATTTCCATGGGTGGTGAACCAACTGTCGGGTCTTCAGCTAGGATGAAGATGGTTCGATGCCATATTCTGTTAACCGATGTGTGTTCCATCTCCTCTTGAAGGTGAGGCCATCCAGAGTTTTGAAAGCAGTTGGACTTGACTGCTTGTCTTGGAAATAGTTAGGCATTGTCCTCATGACCCTGTTTGCTGGAGCATACATTTGATAAAGAAGATCCTCCGGAGGCGTCAGAGCTGTCTGGCCGTTTACTTCCATTTTCTCCAAGTCAGTGACTTATTTTCTAAATGTTAGACCAGGTTCAGCTGTGCCTGTGAATGCAATCTACAATGTGGTGGCTTCACCCCTATTTTAGGCAGGGCACAGAGTTCTCTCTTTAGTGCGGCAAAGTGGTCCTTTAATAGCGGTGTCATTGTCGTCTCCCATTTATCTACGTGATCCATGTTAGGAGTGGAGGTCAGTTTGAGCAGTTCCCAAAGTGAAAGCGGTAGCTTTCAAGAGGCACAAGTGAATTATAAGCTGAGAGATGGCAGTTCACCTGCTACTGCGTTCCCCAGATATCCTGCAGTTTTACTGACATCAGGTGTTCTAAAAGCTGTATATTTGATCCATTGTAATTGTAGTACTGGTGAGTATTTTAATTACCTAAGCATTATGGTTTGCAGGTGCTTTTAAGTACATGTCGGTATCCGCGTGGGTAACCAAGATGGCAGCCGCACTTTTCAAAGTTGATTGTGGTTCTGCTTGTTAGTGTGCGATCGGCGCCAGTCAAGCCTCTGTTGATGCACTCCTGTGTATCAGGTACCTTTCTCCCTTTGATTTGACCGCTTTGAGTCTTCGAGTAACAAAAATAGCGTGTTCAAACACTCCGGTCCCTCAGAGCTGTCTCACTGAGCAGCCATGTCTCAGCGTGGCCAAACTCCGCCCCCTAGAGCACACATTTTTATTCCTTCCATGGTAATCCAGATGTACAAGAGAAGGTTTAACATGAGTGTGCTATTGATTTACCTTGAGCGCAGTTAGCACTTAGTGCTACAAAACATAATTTATGTAAGAACTTACCTGATAAATTAATTTCTTTCATAGTGGCAAGAGTCCATGAGCTAGTGACATATGGGATATACATTCCTACCAGGAGGGGGCAAAGATTCCCAAACCTCAAAATGCCTATAAATACACCTCCCACCTCACTCATTCCTCAGTTTAATGAATAGTCAAGTAGTGAAGTGTAAAAAGGAGTAAAAAAGCATACAAAACGAGGAACTGGAAAAAATATTGTGCTTTTATACAAAAAAATCATAACCACCACAAAAAAGGGTGGGTCTCATGGAATAACAGCTATTTCCACTGAGAAATTATAAGAACAACGTAATTATTGTTTGGATTTAAACTTAAAAAAAAACATAAATCATAAGCAGTAGAATCAAACTGAGACAGCTGCCTGAAGAACATTTCATTCTTAAAAAGCCCAAGAAGAAACAACTGATCTAGTAGAATGAGCTGTAATTCTCTGAGGCGGAGACTGCCCCGCCTCCAAATAAGCTTTGTGAATCCAAAAGCTTCAACCAAGATAACAAAAAAATGGCAAAGGCTTTCTGACCTTTCCTGGAACCAGAAAAAAACAACAAATAGACTAGAAGTCTTTCTGGAATCCAAAGAATGTAAAGCTCTTTCCATAGAATTCTTAGAATTAAGACACAAAGAAGGAACCACAATTTCCCTACTAATGTTGATAGAATTCGCAACTTAGGAAGAAATTTTAATTATGTCCGCAAAACAGCTTTTATCTTGATGGAAAATCAGATAAGGAGGCTCACAAGAGAAAGGTGATAACTCAGAAACTCTTCTAGCAGAAGAGATAGCCAAAAGAAACAACAATTTCCAAGAAAGTAGTTTAATATCCAAAGAATGCATAGGCTCAAAAGGAGGAGCCTGTAAAGCCTTCAAAACCAACCCAGGTTTGATATGAACCAAAACTTGAACATAACAGTGAATATCAGGAAGTTTAGCAATATTTCTATGAAATAAAACAAAAAGAGCAGAGATTTCTCCCTTCAAAGTACTTGCAGACAAAACCTTATCCAAACCATCCTGAAGAAATTATAAAATTCTAAGAATTCTAAAAGAATGCCAAGAGAATTTATGAAAAGAACACCATGAAATATAGGATTTCGAAACCCGATAATAAATCTTTCTTGAAACAGATTTACGAGCCTGAAACATAGTGTTAACCACTGAGTCAGAGACACCTCTATGACTAAGCGTTCAAATTCCATACCTTCAAATTTAACAATTTGAAATCCTGATGGAAAAACAGCCTTGAGACAGGAAGTCTGGTCTTAGAGGAAGTGGCCAAGGCTGGCAACTGGACATCCGGACAAAATCCACATACCAAAACCTGTGAGGCCATGCTGGTGCTACCAGAAACACATGAGACTGTTCCATTATGATCTTGGAGATCACCCTTGAAAGAAGAACCAGAGGCGGAAAAATGTAAGCAGATTGAAAAAAACAAGAAACTGCTAACTTATCCACCATCTCCGTCTGAGGATCCCTAAACCTGGAAAGGTATCTGGAAAATTTCTTGTTTAGATGAGAGACCATCAGAACTATTTCCGGCGCTCTACAAATAACAATAATAAAATAATAATAATAATCTGTACAATCTGAAAAAACACATCTGGATGGAGAGACTATACCCCTGGATGTAAAGTCTGTAGGTAAATCCAATATGCACAGGCACCAAGGTAATTCCCACTTATGGGTTTGCAACAAAATGTTTGCAGGTGTGCCAGCTAATAGACCTGCACCGTGGTCTGAAAACATCCAATAGAGAATAATATAGCAGCACCACCAATAGTATTACATTTTTTTTTACTTTATTGTGCCAACTAAAACAGACGTTTCGGACCAGTGTCCTTATCATGTCTAACATAAAACATTTAAAACCAACCTTATATAGGCCAAAGCTCCGCCTACCACACATACTTCCACCTGTATTAACCCTTAACCATCTTTTTCTGAACTAAATGCCATCTAGTGGCCAAATTCTGAATTATTTGAAAAATATTCAAAGAAAACATTAACAAAGGACATATAGAGAAGTTAGTCAAAAATGTTCCCTGTACTTTAGTGTTTTTATTCTATTCCCCCCCTCTCCTAGATGCTCTTATATGTTCAAGTACCTGGAATCTGAGTTGATTTATTTGATGTCCAGCCGTAATAAAATGGCTGGACACAAGGGCTTCTAGATTTCCTGTCCTGATGTTGCTTTTGTGTTGCTTAATGCGCTCCCGTACCTTACGGGTGGTCTCGCCAACATACCCCAGCCCACATGGACACTTGATTAGGTATACTACAAACTTAGAATTACAGGTATAGTAATCCTTCAATTTGTATTTCTTGCCTGTATAAGGGTGAGTGCAAGTTGGGCCTTTGATGATACTGTTGCAATTTTGGCAGTTCAAGCATGGAAAACATCCCAAGTTCATATCCCCAATATAACTTAGGTTCACATTCCTCTTTGGGCCCACATCTGCTTTAACCAATACAACTTTAAGGTTTTTACCCCTTCTAAATGCAGTCATAGGGGGACTAAGGAATTCTTTCACATGTGGATTGGAAATCTGCAAGATATGCCAATTCTTTATCAGCACTTTCTGTATTTGACTACTCCAAGGGGAATATTCATTTATGAAAATCATTTTTGTATTACTTTTGGTTTTTATTCTCTCTTTGAGTAAATCAGTCCTAGGGATTTGCAATACATCTCTTATTCCCTGTTGGATAATATCTGTCGGATACCCTCTCTGTTTGAAGTGTTCACCATTTCTGACAGCCTTTCTTTTACCAAATTTTCATCAGAGACAATCCATCTCACACGCATGAATTGGCTTCTGGGTAGACTCTTCAACAGAGCAGGGGGATGTGCACTATTAAAGTGCAACAAATTGTTATAATCTGTTTGTTTTTTAAAGAGATCTACAGCTAACATACCATCTTTTTTATACACAGTGGTGTCCAGAAAGTCAATCCTTTCTTCACTCATAATCAATTTGAATTTGATATGTTGTGTAGCGCAGTTAAGATCCCCAACAAATTGCTCCAGGGTTCCAATGTCCCCCAACCAAATGTCGAAAATATCATCTATATAGCGCCACCATGTGGCGCCATATAGATGAAATAAATAATGACTATAAACAAATATTCTTCAAAGGTAATCATGAATATATTGGCATAGGTTGGGGCAACATTGGAACCCATAGCTGTACCCTTTAATTGCAGATAAAAATTGTCTTGAAACAGAAAAAAATTACATCTAAGGACAATATTTAGAAGATCCAAAATAAATGTTCGCTGTTCCTTACTGATATTCAAATCCTGTGTTAAACACCTATTTACTGCACCCATGCCTGCCTCATGGGTAATCAAAGTATATAAGCTTGTCACATCAAGACTAAATAATATTCCTTGCTTGTTATCTAGTGTAACATTCTGGACCTTATTAATGAAGTCTCCTGTGTCCTTAATATAGGAGGTGGAGTGCACAAAAGGCCTAAAGACTCTATCTATATATATGGATGCTTTGCACAGTGTAGATCCCACACGTGCCACTATAGGGTGGCCTGGAGGTCTTTCCATATGTTTATGGACTTTAGGGAGCGTATACAAAACAGGTATAATATCCTCTGTATCCAGAATAAACCTAGTTGTTTTGTTATCAATCAATCCAATTTTTTGAGCTTTCATTACACGTTTCTAGCTCTTTCTTTATTTTATAAATTGGATTAGTTGATAACAATTGATACACATCCTCATCTGCCAATTGATCCATAATCTCTTGTACATAGTAATCCTTTTCCAGAATTACCAAGGCACCACCCTTGTCAGCTTCCTTAAAAATAAATCTGCTATTTTCCTTAAGGCTCTTAAGGTTACTCCTATCCTCTCTATTAAAGTTATTGACCCCATGTAAATGTTTAGAGTAATTCCTTTCCACTTTTCTGCATAAATTCTCAATGTCATGTTCCACTAACTGTATGAAAGTGTTAATACTGGAGTTCACTATTTGTGACATGAAATTGCTTTTATTGTGTAAACCCAGTGTTTTTAACCCAAACCTATTACATGCATAGAAACATAGAATTTGATGGTAGATAAGAACCAAAAAGGCCCATCAAGTCTACCCATATTACATGTTACTTTTTCCCTGGAGGCGGCGGATGCCATAGGAATCAATGGGAGTCTGACAGCAGCGAAAGCTCATGTTCGCTGCTGCCCGATATCCCATTGATTTCTATGGAAAAAGTCTACACCTAACACCCTAACATGTATCCCAAGACTAAACACCCCTAATCTGCCGCCCCCTACACTGCCGCCAGCTACATTATATTTATTAACCCCTAATCTGCCCCCCCTACACTGCCGCCACCTACATTATACTTATTAACTCCTAAACCGCCGCTCTTGGACCCCGTCGCAACTATAATATATTAACCCCTAAACCGCCGCTCCCGGACCCCGCCGCCACCTACATTATACCTATTAACCCCTAATCTGCCGCCCCCTATACCGCCGCTACCTACATAAAGTTATTAACCCCTATCCTGCCGATCCCGTACCCCGCCACAACTAAATAAATTGTTTAACTCCTAAACCACCGCTCCCAGACCCCGCCGCCACCTACATTATACCTATTAACCCCTAATTTGCCGCCCCCAATACCGCCGCCACCTACATAAAGTTATTAACCCCTATCCTGCCGATCCCGTACCTCGCCACAACTAAATAAATTGTTTAACCCCTAAACCGCCGCTCCCAGAGCCCACCGCCACCTACATTATATTTATTAACCCCTAATCTGCCCCCCCTACACCGCCGCCACTATAATAAAGTAATTAACCCCTAAACCTAAGTCTAACCCTAACAACCCCCTAACTTAAATCTAATTGAAATAAATCTAAATAAATATTACTATTATTAACTAAATTATTCCTATTTAAAAGTAAATACTTACCTATAAAATAAACCCTAAGCTAGCTACAATATAACTAATAGTTACATTGTATCTAGCTTAGGGTTTATTTTTATTTTACAGGCAAGTTTGTATTTATTTTAACTAGGTACAATAGCTATTAAATAGTTATTAACTATTTAATAGCTACCTAGTTAAAATAAAGACAAATTTACCTGTAAAATAAAACCTAACCTAAGTTACAATTACACCTAACACTACACTATCATTAAAATAATTACATAAATTAACTACAATTAAGTAAAACTAATAACAATTAAATAAAATTAACTAAAGTACAAACCCCCCCCCCACTAAATTACAGAAAATAAAAAAAAAATACAAGAAGTTTAAACTAATTACACCTAATCTAATCCCTCTAATAAAATAAAAAAGCCCCCCAAAATAATAAAATTCCCTACCCTATACTAAATTACAAATAGCCCTTAAAAGGGCCTTTTGCAGGGCATTGCCCCAAAGTAATCAGCTTTTACCTGTAAATAAAGTAAATTTATGCTTACCTGATAAATGTATTTCTTCTACGATATGATGAGCCCACGGATTTCATCCTTATTGTGGGATTTATCCTCCTGCTAACAGGAAGTGGCAAAGAGCACCACAGCAGAGCTGTATATAAAGCTCCTCCCTTCCCTCCACCTTCAGTCATTCGACCGAAGTTAGGAAGAGAAAGGAAAAGCCAAAGGTGCAGAGGTGACTGAAGTTGATAAAAAATAAAATATAAATCTGTCTTAAAAATGACAGGGAGGGCCGTGGACTCGTCATATCGTAGAAGAATTTAATTTATCAGGTAAGCATAAATTTACTTTTCTTCTACAAGACATGACGAGTCCACGGATTTCATCCTTACTTGTGGGATACAATACCAAAGCTTTTAGGACACGGATGAAAGGGAGGGACAAGACAGGAACCTAAACGGAAGGCACCACTGCTTGAAGAACCTTTCTCCCAAAACCAGCCTCAGAAGAAGCAAAAGTATCAAATTTGGAAAATTTGGAAAAAGTGTGAAGAGATGACCAAGTCGCAGCCTTACAAATCTGTTTAACAAATGCATTGTTTTTAAAAGCCCATGAGGAAGCCACAGCCCTAGTAGAATGAGCCATAATTCTTTCAGGAGGCTGCTGTCCAGCAGTCTCATATTCCAAACGGATTATACTCTTCAGCCAAAAATAAAGGGAGGTAGCCGTAGCTTTCTGACCCCTACGCTTTCCAGAAAAAACAATGAATAAAGAAGATGATTGACGGAAATCCTTAGTCGCTTGCAAGTAAAACTTCAGGGCACGGACCACGTCCAGGTTATGCAACATACGCTCCTTCTTAGAAAAAGGATTAGGACATAATGAAGGAACAACTATTTTTATTCTTATTAGAAACAACCTTAGGAAGAAAACCAGGTTTGGTACGTAAAACCACCTTATCAGAATGGAAGATAAGATAAGGCGAGTCACATTGTAGTGCTGAAAACTCAGAAACTCTACGAGCAGAAGAAATAGCAACCAAAAATAAAACTTTCCAAGATAACAATTTAATATATATGGAATGCATGGGTTCAAACAGAACCCCTTGAACAACATTAAGAACTAAATTCAAACTCCAGGGTGGAGCAATTGGTCTGAATACAGGCTTAATTCTAGTTAAAGCCTGACAAAAAGACTGAACGTCTGGAACATCTGCCAAACGTTTGTGTAGCAAAATCGACAAAGCAGAAATGTGTCCCTTTAAGGAACTCGCTGATAAACCTTTCTCCAATCCTTCTTGGAGAAAAGACAGAATCCTGGGCATCCTAACCTTACTCCAAAAGTAGCCCTTGGATTCACACCAAAAAAAGATATTTACGCCATATCTTATGATAAATCTTTCTGGTGACAGGCTTACGCGCTTGAATCAAAGTATCGATGACCGACTCAGAGAAACCCTGCTTAGATAAAATCAAGTGTTCAATCTCCAAGCAGTCAGCTGCAGAGAATTTAGATTTGGATGTTGAAAAGGACCTTGAATGAGAAGGTCCTGTCTCACTGGAAGTTTCCACGGAGGCAGAGAGGACATGTCCACTAGATCTGCATACCAAGCCCTGCGTGGCCACGCAGGCACAAATAGAATTACTGAAGCCCTCTCCTTTTTGATCCGAGAAATCACTCGGGGAAGGAGGGGAAACGGTGGAAACACATAAGCTAGGTTGAACGACCAAGGCACTGCCAAGGCATCTATCAGTTCGGCCTGAGGATCCCTCAACCTGGATCCGTATCTTGGGAGCTTGGGATTCTGTCGAGACGCCATCAGATCCAACTCCAGTCTGCCCCATCGGAGAATCAGTGAGGCAAATACCTCCGGATGGAGTTCCCACTCCCACGGATGAAAAACCTGTCGGCTTACAAAGTCCGCTTCCCAGTTGTCCACTCCTGGGATGTACATTGCTGACAGATAACAAGAGTGGGCCTCCGCCCAACTCCTCGTTCCTCCCTGATTATTGATGTAGGCCACAGTCGTGATGCTGTCCGACTGGAATCTGATGAATTTGGCCGAAGCCAACTGAGACCACGCCTGAAGCGCATTGAATATTGCTCTCAATTCCAGAATATTGATTGGAAGTGGAGACTCCACCTGAGTCCATACACCCTGAGCCTTCAGGGAATTCCAGACTGCACCCCAGCCTAGCAGACTGGTGTCCATTGTCACTATCACCCATGAAGGTCTGGGGAAACACGTCCCTTGGGACAGATGATCCGGGGACAACCACCAAAGAAGAGAGTCTCTGGTGTCCCGATCCAGATTTATCTGAGGAGATAAATTTGCATAATCCCCATTCCACTGTTCGAGCATGCACAGTTGCAGTGGTCTGAGATGAAATCGAGCAAACGGAATGATGTCCATTGCCGCCAACCATCAATCCAATTACCTCCATGCTCTGAGCCACTGATGGCCGAGGATTGGACTGAAGGGCTTGGCATGTATTTAGAATCTTTGACTTTCTGACCTCCGTCAGAAAAATCTTCATGGCTATTGAATCTATCAGAGTTCCCAAGAAGGAAACCTTTGTCTGTGGAATTAGTAAACTCTTTTCTAAATTCACCTTCCATCCGTGAGTTCTCAGAAAGGACAACACTGTGTCTGTATGAGACTTTGTTAGATGATAAGTTGATGCTTGAATCAGAATATCGTCCAGATAAGGCGCCACTGCTATGCCCCGCGGCCTGAGAACCGCCAGAAGGGACCCTAGAACCTTCGTGAAGATCCTGGGTGCTGTGGCCAACCCGAAGGGAAGAGCCACGAACTGAAAATGTTTGTCCAGGAAGCCAAACCTTAGGTACTAATGATGATCCTTGTGGATAGGAATATGCAGGTATGCATCCTTCAAGTCCACAGTAGTCATATATTGACCCTCTTGGATCATTGGTAAAATTGTTCGAATAGTCTCCATCTTGAAAGATGGGACTCTGAGAAACTTGTTTAGACTCTTGAGATCTAAAATGGGTCTAAACGTTCCCTCTTTTTTGGGAAAAACGAAAAGATTTGAGTAAAACCCCTGCCCGTGTTCTAGTTCTGGAACGGGATGAATTACTCCCATAGTAGAGAGGTCTTTTACACAACGTAAGAACGCCTCTCTTTTTATCTGGTCTACAGACAATCGTGAAAGAAGAAATCTCCCTCTTGGGAGAAAACCTTTGAATTCCAGTTGATACCCGTGGGTCACGATCTCTAGTGCCCAAGGGTCCTGAACATCTCTTGCCCAAGCCTGAGCAAAAAGTCTGCCCCCTACTAGATCCGGTCCCGGATCGGGGGGCCGCCTCTTTATGCTGTCTTGGTAGCAGCAGCGGGCTTCCTGGGTTGTTTACCCTTGTTCCAAGCCCGGTTGGGTTTCCAGACAGACTTGGCCTCTGCAAAGTTCCCTTCCTGTTTTGTGGAGGAAGAGGAAGAAGAGGGTACTCCTTTAAAGTTCCACAAGGAACGAAAATTATTTTGTTTACCCCTCATCTTAGCAGACTTATCCAGCGGTAGAAGATGACCTTTACCTCCAGTAATGTCAGAAATGATTTCCTTCAACTCGGGCCCGAATAGGGTCTTACCCTTGAAAGGAATAGCCAAGAGCTTTGACTTAGATGACACATCAGCAGACCACAATTTTAACCATAACGCTCTACGCGCTAAAATGGCAAATCCTGCATTTGTAGCCGCCAGCTTAGCAATTTGAAAGGCGGCATCTGTGATAAAAGAATTAGTTAGCTTGAGAGCCTTAATCCTATCTAAAATATCCTCTAAATGGGTCTCAACCTTAAGAGACTCTTCTAGAGCATCAAACCAGAAAGCCGCTGCAGTAGTAACTGGAACAATGCAGGCTGTCGGTTGTAAAAGGAAACACTGATGAATAAATAATTTCTTTAGAAGACCCTCTAACTTCTTATCCATAGGGTCTTTGAAAGCACAACTGTCCTCAATAGGAATAGTTGTACGCTTAGCCAGGGTAGATATAGCTTCCTCCACCTTAGGGACAGTTTGCCAAGAGTCCGGAATGGTGTCTGATATGGGATACATTTTCTTGAAATTAGGAGGAGAGAACGGTATACCCGGTCTGTCCCACTCCTTCTTTATAATCTCTGAGATTCTCTTAGGAACCGGAAAAACATCAATGTAAGCGGGAACTTCCAGATATTTGTCCATTTTACACAATTTCTCTGGTGGTACCATAATAGGGTCACAGTCATCCAGAGTTGCTAAAACCTCCCTAAGTAACAGGCGGAGGTGTTCCAGCTTAAATTTAAAGGACATGACGTCCAAATCTGTCTGAGGTAACACACTTCCCGATTCCGAAAGTTCTCCCTCAGACAAAAGTTCCCTGACCCCCAACTCAGATCCCTGTGAGGGTACATCGGAAATAGCCAACAAAGCATCAGAGGACTCAGTATTTACATTGATTCCTGTCCTACTACGTTTACCCTGTAACACTGGTAACTTAGATAATACCTCTGTAAGGGTAGTTGACATAACTGCAGCCATATCCTGCAGAGTAAAAGAATTAGACCCGGTTGAGGAACCCGGCGTCGCTTGGGTGGGCGTTAAAGGTTGTGACACTTGGGGAGAATTATTCGGCATGTCCTGATTCTCTTTAGACTGAGAATCATCCTTAGGCACACTTTCTTTACATAAAATATGCTTTTTACATTGTAAGTCCCTTTCAGTACAAGAGGTACACAAAGTAAGACGGGGTTCCACAATGGCCTCTAAACACATAGAACAAGGCGTTTCCTCAAGTTCAGACACGTTAAACAGACTTGCAATAGCCACAATAGTCGTTAATAACCTTATTTACTGCTGAAATTTTTTTTTTTTTAAAAATGTACTGCGCCTTTAAGAAATAAAAGCGCAACAATTTTTCTGTACTGCACCAAAAATGTTTCTTATCACTGAAAAATTATAGTAAACAGTTCAATTTTGCCAAAAATTATTGCACCCTTTAAGCAAAGGCTAAATCACCCTTTAAAGAGACATTTTATTTTGAAAATAAATTAACAACGAAAACAGCCCCTGCACCTCACCACAGCTTTGCTGTGGCGCCTACCTGCCCTCAGGGTACACAAGATTGACTCAACAATGATCCGGTGACTGAAAATCAACTTTAGGCCTCACTGGAGCTAGTGCCTGTTGCCTTCTAGTGAAGAGAAAACTGCGCGTCTAAGCGCGCGAAATAGGCCCCGCCCACCGTGGGCGTCGCACTCACAGACTCCATAACCGCATGGGAAGCAGTTTTAAACAAGCCATGTGGCCTTCTTCACACACACTTAACGTTATGCCATGTAATAAAACATATATAAAGTGTCACAGCTGCCTCTCTCCCTCAGACAATCCCAGTGTCAAGCCCCTATTGAATTACCTAAACATAGTAATCAATATATATATAACACAGTAAATTCAGTAACACCATAATCCATACAGGTCTACTGCTTACCCCTTCCCTTACAGGAAATAGTGTCAGCCAGCTCTGATACACCAAGTCTCCTCAGAAATAAAAGCCTGAACATACCTCAATGCTGCTTGTAGCATGACACCGGTCTCCACACTGAAGATTTCTCTTGCACTACCTTCAGAAGCTCTGTGGGAACCAGAATGGATCTTAGTAACGTCTGCTAAGATCATCAACCTCAGGGTAGAAAAAAGATTTCTTTCTTCCTCTTAGGAATCCAGACTGATGATATCCCCCTGAGGAAAATAGTACTCACCGGTACCATTTAAAATAATAAATTTCTTGATTGAAGAAACTAAAACTAACACCTCACTTTACCTCTTCCTATCACTAACACAGGCAAAGAGAATGACTGGAGGTGGAGGGAAGGGAGGAGCTATATATACAGCTCTGCTGTGGTGCTCTTTGCCACTTCCTGTTAGCAGGAGGATAAATCCCACAAGTAACGATGAAATTCGTGGACTCGTCGTATCTTGTAGAAGAAAGTATATTTCTATAACCGTGTTGGTTGTACAAAACTGGGGATTATCTATATTTGTAAACAATAACAATACTGGAGTAGACTGTCTCTTTAATTAGTTCTGAGGTATTAACATTCATAGTAGTAGAGACAGATTCAGTATGCTCCATTATGAAATAACCACAGAAATATAAAAATAATGTGGAAACAAAATCAATAAAAAAACATAACCATGAAAGAAAAAACAAAATCCTACATCCCAAAAGAAGAAATTGAAAATTTTACCCCTCCGCAAAAAAATGCTGAAACCAGAAAATAATACTTCACCCAGCAGTGCTGACCCGACGCAGCAAAGAGGGAAAAACTAAAGGCAGGCAACTGACAAGCACGGAAACAAACAAAGTGCGCTAAATAGACTGAATGGGCAAAAAAAAAGATAGCGTGCTAAAAAGCAGACATACGCACGTTAACAGCGCACAACAGAAATAAAGAAAATGAATATGTGTGCTAGCCTGCCAGGCTATTAGTGAGTGAACATTAAAAAATACAGATCGCTTAGGAAAAATATTCGATGAGTGCAAATACCAGTGAATCTCACACTTAATAGTGGGCTACAAAATCTGACACAAGTTAAAAATACATATAGGTTGTAGAATTCTATAAATAATCCCCAAAGCCCAATGTAATATAAAAATGGAAAAAAAGGAGAAAAGTCCAATGGCACTACACTATAGATAAATAGGAACTGCTGCCTAATTTCAAGATACTCAAGTGGTGTCACATTGAGTTCCAGGGTTGGTGCTGTGTATAATAGAAACTTAAATTAACAAAAATTCACATTAAATTTAATGTGAATAGGACCACACTGGTACTCACCTATCTCGTGTGTACCGCAATATCACACAAACACATATATTTTATACGTGTCCTATTATTTTTGTTTTCCTACATTAGCATGTGAGTATTGATACTCAGCATTTCATCGATTGGCCTGCAACCCTCATATTTTAACATACTGAGGAGCTATCTCATAGTGCATAATCATATTTGTTTACATGGTAACATATATTTCTAGTAATCCAATTGCCTCCTCTTTTGATAACGCCATACCATCCTAAGAGTTGGTGTCACTATCAACATGGATTCAATCCAATATTATAGGAGATATCAATTGTGAATTCTAGCTATTACTGCCAGCTATTCTTCTCCTTATAATATCAAACTATCGGATATTACTGTGATACTATTGATGCTATATTGATAGCATCTATTATATATTTGACTCGCTGAATTGCCCCTATTCGTAGTTTTAATTTGTATGTTGTGTGTGTGAGATTTTAATAATATTAATTAATAAATGTTATATTTTACTTTTTTCCCCACTATCTGACCCATTCTGTCATCCAATTTGAGTTGACAATTGTTCTCTGTGATAGGTTATAAACACATAGGGATTAACCCACCTCTTAGGACTCAGGAGTGCTATTAGTGTATACTTGTTGTGGAGGGTTTCCTACTCTCCACAATTTTTGTTAATAATATAAAAATGCTTGCCACAAAAGTCTCCTGGTTATGTTGTAGAACCCCAAGTGTATCTACAAATGGACTATAGGCTAGGTGAGTAAATACAGTAAATACAAAACAAATTCCATGCTCACCGATTAGGCACCCGCACTACTGGACTTACCACTTGCAGGAAATGACTGATTCCAGTAGATAGCCAATCCAGTGCTATAAGTGTGACAGCAAAGGATTTATGTATATGAAGTATAACGATTATCCAACAGGAGGAGGCTACGGATCGGTTCCTGCGACACCTGTGGCAGGCCTGTGACAAACTCTCACTGGCTGTAATTGTGTCACTACCTCATACGTCCAAAGCTTCCCTCTCTTGAACAGTGGCTCTCTGAGGGGAAAACTGGGCCTCAAATCGGTCTGAGGTTCCCACTCTCTGAATAACATCTGGAGCATCTTCATTCTTCACCTTCATCCTGCAGAGGCAAAGGATAAGACTAGTTTCAAATAAGGTGGGAGGGGTTTTAAGGGCTCTTGGTGTTTTGGGAACCTTAGCCTCCTCCTGGTGGTCAGGAGAAGTATTTCCCAGGAGTAATGGCTCATGGACTCTCACCACCTTTGTTAAAGAAAACAAAAGCTTTAAATGGTGTGCACATTTTCAACAGCGCTGGGTGCTAGCTTGAGAACAGGTGTTGGCGCACACACGCGCACACCTTAGAAGGAATGGTGCCTGTGAGTAATCTGGGCAGGATAAAAACATTTTTTTAAAAGGCAGGTGTGGTGTCATAAAACCAGAGAATTTATCCCTAGAGTGTTCAAGTAGTTAATTCTTAAATTTACAAACATATTTTAAAATATAGACTAGGCCTCTGGCCTAGTCTTTGTCTAAGAAGGACACTCCCATGTAGCCTTTTGATTGGTGTATGGTAGGACACACCTTAAGTGAATTAAGTATACAATGGGAGCCAACAGTTAGTATACACACTCTTTTTTATCTTCCTCACCTCCTGGAAGCAACTGATGAGAGAGAGAGCATTGGAGGACTGAACTGGCTGAGTATATTAGCATTCTCATACATTTACTTTGGGATAAATTCTCTTGTTCACTATGTTTAGTTAATATTGCTTAATCTGGGTTTGTTTAAAATAGACTTTATGTTTGTAGCTCTTGGTATTTCTTGAGACTTGTTTTATATTTTGTAGCCTATAGATAATTGTTAATCTTCATACCTATATTATTTGTCTTCCAATAAAATAATTTAAAAAAAGTGGACAACCCCTTTGGTTTAATATTCTGGTACTAATTACCACCACAGCAGGCACCTCATTTCCAGACACTACTGCCTGAAGCCACTTCAAAAGAAGCAAAAACAACAAAATGGTAGAATTTAGAAAAGGTATGCAAGGATGACCATGTTGCAGCCTTGAAAATGTGTTCAAAAGAAGCCTCATTTTAAAATGCCCATGTTACAAACTGCTATTTGTAACTGGCCCTTTAAATGGGAAATTGCCCTGCTTCCCTGGATTTTGGAGAAGCCTATTTGCCAGCCTCCTTCCTCATGACTATGGCCACTGGAAGATTGTGCCCCTGAGAACATATTAACTTTTATTGGGTGTGTATGGCCCTTTAAGAACCGTCTGGGGACATATTGTGACTTTGGTGAACAATGCCCCTTTAAGACTATGTCCCCAGACCTGTGAAAATAGCTTGTCCCTGGCTTTCTCCCACTACGTTCAGTGAATGGGACTTGCTGAACCAAGTGCCACACAGGCAGAGTGTTCCACAGAGGGGGAGCACTATTGCAAAGGCATTGGTTTTCATTGTGTGCCATTAAGAGTTATTGTTCAATTCTAAATACAAGTTTGCTGGGATCAGCTCTAATTAAGTTTAGTGATAAAACATTCCCATTGTCTAATCAGACTGCTAGTGATAAGGTGGACTGCATTGTTTTATTGTGTGTAATGTTATCTGCTGAAGTAATGTATCAAATGTGTGATTGGGGGATTTTATCCTTTTTTTGCATGTAACCTCAATAAAAAGCAGGCTGTGTGCTCCAGCACATCAGACCTATTCTGACCCTCTAACTTGCAGCTTTGACTCATGTTTGTAGGGGACAGCTATATCACTACAGGGATTGCTATGTTTTTCATACTCCCTTAGCTACAGGGATTGCTACAGAAGGAAGAGGTTCACCTACTGGAGCCTGGTCGTAGGTCCAGGGCGCAGAGCAGACGGCGAGATACCAGCCCTGCAGCGGTGGTTCGTAGAGTCTGCATTACTTATGGTGGCTACGCAGCAGTTATAGTGACTACGGTGCTGCTGCTCCTTAGGGGAGCGCTAGGAGCATCCTTTTCTACGGTCCAACCTCCAGCCAGCCTGGAGGCAACCGTAACAGCCCAAGCAATGGAAACTGATCTGGAAGAACAGACTATAATGCACTTTGGGGGAGACTATACTGGTTCTTATAATCTTTGCAAATCAAGAAAGGCTGAGATCCTCCCTTGTAGCAAGTAAGTAGAACTTTAATGCTCTCACTACAGATTACAGTATGTAGGAGCCTTTCTTTTGCATTTTTTGGATTGGGACAAAGAGAAGAAACCACCTTTGTTAAAAAAACAAACCAACAGGAGGAGGCTAAGGGACCGGTCCCAGTGACAAGCTTGTAACTAACTCCTCACTGGGAGTGATTCTGCCACTGCTCCATACTCCAATACCCCCTCTGTCACTCAGTAGCAGCTCTCTGAGGGGACAAATTGGCCTCATATTTGTCTGACGACCCCTCTCAATGAAGAATCTGGAGAACCTCAATTTTTCACCTTCCTCCTGGGAATCAAAGATAAGACTAACATACCAGAAAGGTGGGAAGGTTTAAGAACTCTGTAAATCTTTGCCTCCTCCTAGTGGGCAGGAGTTGAATTCCCAGGAGTAATGGCTTGCATACTCTCAGCACCTTTATGAAAGCACAAAAGAGCAAAATAGGTTTATTGCAGGGAAGAAGCGAGTGAGACTAAGAAAAAGGGCCCAGAAGAAACAGTAATAAGGAAATGGTGTTGGCAGTGAGCAGAGACCTTTTAGGAAGGTTAAACATCTAACGTGCTGCTAAAGAAGGTAGTAAAGAGCTATGGATGGGTGAACCAATGCTCGTCTATTTGATACAGCTGTAACCTTGAAGTCATGTAGGTATGAAATTCCTTGTAGGAAAGTGAAACCTCTGGTTGCTGTGTCAAGACTATAAGGTAGATCATGAATTAGAAATCACTGTGACTCATAGATACCAGAGGAGTGGCTATGGACATTAAGGAAACCATTCTTCAGACTGAGGATTGGCATATATTGGCCTGGTTCCATGACATATGGTATTAGTAGTATAAGAGACATATGGTTTGGTAATGGTGATTACTTGTTGGTATATGAAGGTGTATTTAAAGCACTCACACAGGTGTATTTGCATTGCATGATTAAGGGTGGTTAACCTGAAACGTCACTTTGTAATATCTGTTGATCCTGATGTTCCAATAAAAGTTGTATCTACATTCCTGGTGCTGTGGAATATTTTGGGACTTGTATACTTTGGGGTGTCTGCATTAACCCCTTCCTACGTGCACAGGATTAAGTGGTGAGGTGCGGTGATTTATTGGTGACTGTCCATGGAAAAAAGGAACAGAATGAAGGTTGGAATAAAATACTTCTTATGATCCCTTAAGAGGTTTTGTCCTCTTAAAGAAGGGTGCTCCATTCCTCAACATTGGGGCAAACAACAAACTTTACCCGGCCTATATCCCTTACTAAAGACAAATGTATGAACTTAACCATTTCCTGGCATTAGTGGGAGGTCCTATTGTTTGTACTGAGACTGTGACCCATTGGAGCCTAGCTGTAGTTGTGGAGTGGCTGGCACAGTTGGCATTAAACAATCACTAATGTGAGGCTAAAACTGAGGATTTTGTGGATATCTGAGTTGCATAGAAACTGGGTATAAGGATTGGGAACCATCTGCTCTGGAATTCCTGTCAAGTAGTTTATGACATTTGAAGCTTTAGGACTGTTCAAAGCATTTAAACTGAAACATTTTGCAGCACACGTGCAACAGCTCTCACGATTTCTGTAAGAACCTTTACTGTGCACAGATACGTGAAGCATACTTAGGTATACTCTAGGAACCAGCATGTTAGATATGTGTTGCCCAGAGAGCAGGTGGCAGTTCCATGCACTGTCAGAAAAAATGTGAAAAAATGTACCTTTAGGGGAACAACAGCTTGTCACTGGGGCAGTAACCTCAAAGGTACATACATATTGGTACCCTTGCAGATTGTACTTTTGTTATTTGAACTTTTTTATTGGGGTATTTAGCAGTAGCATCAAAGATAACATGACCTTGCACTTAATTAGTACACAAACAAAGTGAATACAAATCCAGGGATTACAATACATAGTTGGTAACACCACGGTTACAGGACAACGCAGGATATAACAGTAGTAGTTTCTAGTCAATCATCAATGTCCTGGGAAGATACACATAGATAACAGCTTGTATCTAATTATCCTTGGCAAAGGACTAAAGATCAAGTAATCTTCACATATATTAAGACAAAATAAGGCATAGATCCCAGCTGTGTACTAGCATGGTTATTTACCTGCATATGTATCAAACAAAGTTAAGGTCAATATAAGTGAAACCTCCATTTCTATAATGGTATGAGCCCCCTAAAATAAGAATGGGCCACTCTTGGACCTGTGAATTATGGCATCTAGCTACTGGGGCAAGCTAGTTTGATGTTAAATCACTCATGAGGTGGTTATGTCAGCACTATGTGAAAACCAAAAAGTAATGTCATCTTTTGGACATACGTCATTAGCACAAATATTTGCCTGTAGTTGGCGGTGAGATAAATATGGACAGATACACTCAGGGAGTGAGCTGATGTTACCTAACATATGATGAGAGGAGATGGGCTTCCTATTATTGCTGCATAAAATAAGGCGAATAGAAAAACAATGCAGTTCAGATATGCTATACCATATCACTATTATGACATTCTGTTTTCCAGAAAGGGATATCATCCTGGATAAGACTCTAAAAAAATAGGGAAATCAGGCATATATAGTTTTTAGCAAGTAAGATACTGCAGGTACATAAGAATTAACCCTAGGTAGTTGAATTAAGTCCAGGCATCTCTAGGTCATCTAGCTGTAGGCTGTCATTAATAGAATTTTAGACAAATAGCAATAAGCAGTTACTTCTTAAGTATTGTCAAAAGGAAAAAGCCACACAACCCCATAAAATAGGCAGGCTGGTGAGGCACATAAACATAGAACGGTAACAATATAATAACATAACTGTTAAATAATTTATAGTAATATATTTGTGTCCATCATCTATGACATGTTCTAATGTATAGCTAATGAAGTAAGTCAATTAGTGCTCTTACTCTTGTGGGCAAATGGCTATCCTTAATGGGAGCTAAAATAATCAGTCCAGGGTTAAGAGAGTACGTGTGTCCACTAGCCCACTCCAATACGGTCATTCTGAACAGATCTCCCGTGTGGGACACCATTCAGGCAACCCAGTACCTGGTCGAGTGGGAGCGATGTGGATGGGAAAATGACAACAGCAGATGCCGAGTCGGTTGCGTCCAGCTCAAGTCCAGGCAGTTGGGGAGACGTAGGTACAGCTGAGTCCCGGTATATTCTTAGCGTTGCTATGTGCACGGGGGAGGGAAGCGGGTGCAGACAGACCAAAATATCAGCGACAGAATCTCGCAAAGTCTGCGTGGCCTCATATCTCTGTATGAAAATATCCATCTTCGGTTTAGCGGGGAATGCAGCCGCGATCCCCATATGTGATGACACTTTGTTCTCTGGACTCGCTGCAGGGGCCGACTGATCTCTAGCGGTAAGGCAGCTATGGGTCTCCCCCAAAGCTTTCTCCCCGAGCTCTGCACCGATCTCATGTGTGTCTCCGCTATCTCTGACTTTGAGATCCAGCGCGGGAAGTTTGCAGACGCTCCGGGTAAGACCAGTATCTGGTGATTTGCACCGGAGACAAGACACTCCATCACTCTTCCCCTCCACGCGCACATGGGCTCCTGTTGGGGAGGTCTCTGAAAGGTGTAAGTGCTAAATGGGTTAGACGCCATCTGTAGCCTCTCCTCCCATATGGTTTGATAGCCAGCAAGCAAGCGACTCAGTTCAGTTACGATGCAAGTAGTATTCTCCATGTTAAGCCACTATGGTAGACATTATGTAGGTATGTGGGAATTAATCAGGGCACAGTAGGCACTGCTCAACAGTGAAATCCACAGGGGAAAATCACTGGGGGGTTGTATTGAGGCCTAAACAACAGAGTTATGCTCCGGATTCTGAGAGCAGGCAGCAATCCTATAAATATGAGTATCTCCTGAAAGGGAATCCTCTGCAGTTCAAAATACTATCAATTGAGGTTCAGACAGAGTTCCTAAACTGAAAATTTAGTGTCTTTAAAAGGCCCTATCTCCACGGTACCTAATACTTCCAAAAGAAAGGTTTGGTTAGCTAGGTGTCTTTTAACGTCTCACAGTGCCAGTCCTACTCCGGTTCTGTGATCTGTGTACCCTGACAAAATTTTAACCTACTCCGATTTTAGGCATGATAGAAGCAAGTCTCTCAGGGCTCCAGAGCACCTCCATTTCAGATAGGAGACATGGGATAGACGAAATACACTGTGGTCTCAATTGGGGATCACTGTCTCCTGTATGTTCCAGAAATAGGTCGGTAGGCTTAGCCTTAATACTGAAAGTGCCATTGCTCTTAAGTAATAATGAGAAGGCCCCTGTGTTAACAACATAATGTCGCCTCGGATCCTCCTTATGATAGAGAGAAGCACTGAGCAACATCGCAAGTTCCGTTACATCACCCCTCTAATCAGGGTGGTTCAGATCCACATCGCTCTCCATGCAGCCCGGCTTGTGGCTTGAAGCAGTATCGCCGCCAGAAATTGAGACATCTTGCCCAGAAGGAGTGACGTGCTCATCTGCGCATCCGCCATTGTAAGCTCCAGATGCGATTGTTCCATAATAACGATCTGCACGAGATGCATCTACTGGTAAATGTGCAGCATTTTGTAAAGCCACGTCTGCTAGGGTCTCATGCAGTGCCAGCGCTAGGCTATGAAAATGATCGTACAGGATCTGAGCCATCTCAGACACCCACATGGCTGAGGCCTCCTTCATGGCTTAAACGTTATCAAACTCGCTGATTATCAATAACGATCAATAATGATCACCCAAGTTCTTCGCTAGCCCATGTAGGCATATTAGGAGTCTGTCTTAAGCATCCAAAAAGCAAAATTTTGCGTTAACCCTTCTTTTAATGCGATTAGGACCGGGAGCTCAGCAGAAACACGTCTTGTTCCCTTCACAGTTGGCTCCTCCCCCCAAAATCTTGGATCTTTTAAATTATATTGGGCACTGTAGAAGGTGAAATGCACAAAACCCTACTGTTTTGTCTTTGGGGAGTGTTGGATTATTCGCTGACGCATCTGTTGGCAGATTACCGAGCCTCGACCCATCCTTGCTCTTAAAGGACTAGGCCTGTTTTGATGCTCCTTATACACTATGATTATACGATTGCCTCACCTTCTTATTTTAACTTGTCACATCACTATTAGTCCTAAATTGCCCCGTCCCAACGTTTTTGGAAGGTGTTGTAGTCATCAGATTTGAAATGAGTGTACATTTTCAAAAATACATTAAATTCACAAAGTAAAACATCAAATAATGTGTTAATAATCGGCTAGATATAGGTAATACCGCTGTTATTACGAGTCTTGCAGGTTTAGGGTGACCGCACACTTCTTTGGCCTTACCGCAAAACGACTTATGTAAACTTCGTAAAGTCTTTTTTCTATGGGACTTCCATAGCGCTGATATTACGAGTCTGTCCTGGGAGGCCAAAAAGTGAGCGGTGCAGCCTCTACCTCCAAGATCCCTAATGCATTCTAAAGTCAGTAGTTAAGAGTTTTATGGTACAACGCCGGACAGATAGCTCAGCATGCTAAGGCACTGTGGCTGAGCTCTGTAGCAGGTTGCAGGTTCGATCCCCGGTGAGGTCCACTCAGCCTTTCATCCTTCCGAGGCTGATAAAATGAGCAGCGCCTTGAGACCCTTACGGGTGATTAGCTACGCTTTACAAGTACCTAATACATACAATACAACTAAAGTGCTAAAAAGTGCACTAACACCCATAAACTGCCTATTAACCCCTAAACTGAGGCCCTCCCGCATCACAAACACTAAAATAAAATGTTTAACCCCTAATCTGCCGCTCCGGACATCGCCACCACTAGAATAAACATATTAACCCCTAAACCGCTGCACTCCCGCCTCACAAACACTATTTAAATATTATTAACCCCTAATCTGCCGCCCCTAACATCGCCGCCACCTACATTATACTTATTAACCCCTAATCTACCACTCCGGACATCGCCGCCACCTAAATTATACTTATTAACCCCTAATCTGCTGCCCCCAACATCGCCGACACCTACATTATTTTTATTAACCCCTAATCTGCCGCCCTCAATGTCGCCGCAACCTACCTACACTTATTAACCCCTAATCTGCCGCTCCAACGTCGCTGCCACTATTCTAAATGTATTAATCCCTAAACCTAAGTCTAACCCTAACACCCCTAACTTAAATATAATTAAAATAAATCTAAATAAAATAACTATCATTAACTAAATTATTCCTATTTAAAACTACTTACCTGTAAAATAAACCCTAAGCTTGCTACAATATAACTAATAGTTACATTGTATCTAGCTTAGGATTTATTTTTATTTTACAGGCAAGTTTGTATTTATTTTAACTAGGTAGACTAGTTAGTAAATCTTTATTAACTATTTAATAACTTCCTAGCTAAAATAAGTACAAAAGTACCTGTAAAATAAAAACTAAGTTACAATAACACCTAACACTACACTACAATTAAATAAATTAACTAAATTAAATACATTAAATACAATTAGCTAAAGTACAAAAAACAAACAAACACTAAATTACAGAAAATAATAAACAAATTACAAGATAGTTAAACTAATTACACCTAATCTAATAGGCCTATCAAAATAAACTAAAAAAACCCTAGCCTAAACTATCGATAGCCCTTAAAAGGGCCTTTTGCAGGGCATTGCCCCAAAGTAATCAGCTCTTTTACCTGTAAAAAAAATAAATACAAACAACCCCCCCAACAGTAAAACCCACCAGCCACACAACCAACCCCCCAAATAAAATACTAACTAAAAAAACTTAAGCTACCCATTGCCCTGAAAAGGGCAATTGGATGGGCATTGCCCTTAAAAGGGCAGTTAGCTCTTTTGCGGCCCACAGCCCTAACCTAAAAATAAAACTCACCCAATAAACCCTTAAAAAAAACCTAACACTAACCCCCTGAAGATCGACTTACTGTTCTGAAGACCGGACATCCATCCTCAAGGAAGCGGCAGAAGTCTTCATCCAACCGGACTGAAGTCCTCAACAAAGCCGGGAGAAGTCTTCATCCAAGCCGGGCGAAGTGGTCCTCCAGACGGGCAAAAGTCTTCATCTAGACGGCATCTTCTATCTTCATTCATCCGACGCGGAGCATCCTCTTCATCCGGAGTCTTCTTACTGAATGATGGTTCCTTTAAGTGACGTCATCCAAGATGGCGTCCCTTAGATTCCGATTGGCTGATGGAATTAAGGTAGAAAAAATCCTATTGGCTGATGCAATCAGCTAATAGGATTGAAGTTCAATCCTATTGGCTGATCCAATCAGCCAATAGGATTGAGCTTGCATTCTATTGGCTGATTGGAACAGTTTGTTAATAACTATTTAATAACTATTGTACCTAGTTAAAATAAATAAAAAGTTGCCTGTAAAATAAAAATAAACCCTAATATAGATACAATGTAACTATTAGTTATATTGTAGCTTGCTTAGGGTTTATTTTACAGGTATTTAGTTTTAAATATGAATTATCTAGTTAATGACAGTAATTTTATTTAGATTTATTTTAATTATATTTAAGTTAGGGGTGTTAGGGTTAGACTTAGGTTTAGGGGTTAATAAATTTAGTATAGTGGCAGCGACTTTGGGGGCGGCAGATTAGGGGTTAATAAATGTAGGTAGGTGGCGGCGATGTTAGGGACAGCAGATTAGATTTTTTTTATCTAGTGTTTGTGATGCGGGAGTGCGGCGGTTTAGGGGTTAATATGTTTATTATAGTGGCGGCGATGTCCAGAGCGGTAGATTAGGGGTTAATAAGTATAATGTAGGTGGCGACGATGTCGGGGGCGGCAGATTAGGGGTTAATAAAAAATAATGTAGGTGTCGGCTATGTCGGGGGCGGCAGATTAGGGGTTAATAAGTGTAAGATGAGGGGTGTTTAGACTCGGGTTCATGTTAGGGTGTTAGGTTTAAACATAAAATGTGTTTCCCCATAGGAATCAATGGGGCTGCGTTACAGATTTTTATGCTGCTTTTTGGCAGGTGTTAGGCTTTTTCTCAGCCGGCTCTCCCCGTTGATTCCTATGGGGAAATCATGCACGAGCACGTACGACCAGCTCAGCAGCGCTGGTATTGGAGTGCGTTATGGAGCTCAATTTTGCTCAACGCTCACTTCTTGCCTTTTAACGCTGGGTTTGTAAAAACCCGTAATACCAGCGCTGCAGGAAAGTGAGCGGTGAGAGAAAACTGCTCGTTAGCACTGCATAGCTCATAATGCAAAACTCGTAATCTGGCCGAATTTGTTTTCAATATAGTACAGGGTGAATTTATTTCTCAAATTACTTTTTTTTTTGTATTTTCCATACTGTCCCAACACAGAAATGTAAGTGAATAATAGGGCACAACAGCAGAGGCTTCTGGGCTAACACTATGGGGCTCCGGATGGAGCTTGATGGCCCCCGTGTTTCTGGCGAGTCTTCAGACTCGACAGAAACACCAGTTATGAAGTCTAAAGACCACTGCTCCATAACCTGTCTGCCGGCTCTGAGGTGGCGGACAGACATCGCTGCAATTCAACCAGATCGAATACGATCAGGTTGATTGATACCCCCCCTGCTAGCGGCCGATTGTCCGCGAATCTGCAGGGGGCGGCGTTGCACCAGCAGTTCACAAGAGCTGCTGGTGCAATGCTAAATTCAGCGAGGTCTGTCGGACATGATCCACAATGTCAGATCATAAATAGGCGCCTAAGCTGCGCGTAAGTCACACCCATGCAGAGTATCTATGCAGCGCATTCCCGTTCATTTATGACTCTCACCTTTATTTGTGACCCGTGTCCGACTCAGGTTAACCTTCTGTAGACTTGGGCAATGTCGGATACCGAGCTTCAGAACGTTATCGCCAACCAAAGTATCAGAAAGACCAAGCACCTGCAAAGATAGTTACATGTTACATTATTGTGAAGCACAACAAAAAACGCATATGCACATGCACATAAGTCTCACCTGCAAGTGCGGGAGGCAGCGGATACACTGGGACACACCTCTGCTCGTAACCTTGGTACGGTCCAAACTCAGCTCCTCAAGGAAACGCAAACCCCGCAGATGGTACAGCCCAGAATCTGATACAGATGTGTTACACAAGGAGAGTGTGCACAGCCTGGGGAGACAGCAGGGCAGATGGGAAATATTGTGCATGTGATCTGCTGTGTGTCACTACACTGACAATGGAGGGGATTTACTGACAAGTGTAGATGCCCTATACCAGCGCCAGTATACAGGAGAACCTCTATCACAAGCTAATAAGACTGGCACAGCTGCCCCTAAGTGATATCTCCTGTAATACTGTCCTATCTCATTGCTGCACAGGCCAGAGGTAATCTGAGGTTAACCCCTTCACTGCTGAGCCAGTTTTTATTTGTTTGCCCCTCTTATTATTGTCAGCCGACCAAGCATTTTTAGAAAACAAGTTCAGTTTGTAGAGATATCATAATACAGGAAAACGCCCAAATACATTTGTGTCTAATAGAAGTCATTAACCCCTAATTATTTCAAACCCAATCTTTGCTTTGTTGTGTGATATTTAGCATTTTTTCAATAACACAATATTACACAAAGGAGCGGCGTAACCATTTTGACAATATAAGCATCTTCCTACCCCTATCCGAAATCACTCAGCGGAGCAAAAAATATATAAAAAAACCCAACATAAAATAGTTACACCAAAAGATATCCTATATAGAATCTCACAAAATATCACCCAACTTTACATTTTCTGACTGTTTAATTGATTTGTGAGCGCCTCAATAACACTGAGACAACAGCATTTCATTTCTAAGCATCATCAGTTACGATGGCAGGTTATTGAATGGGTTAAACGCCTTCCCACTACATCTGCAAAGAGAGGTGTTAGAGCCAGTATTGAGGCTGGTGTCACTGTTTGTTTGAGGTGTGGTCTTTAGTGAGGATAATGGGTTATTTAAACTTAATATCAGCATTGTATTATTGATCTGATTGCTTCTGAAGATCTCTTTGCATTGAGATATATATATATATATATATGTACTGTATGTTACTAATTAATACCAATATATATGTATGTTACCAATTAATACCAAAATATATGTATGTTACTAATTAATACCAATATATATGTATGTTACTAATTAATACCAATATATATGTATGTTACTAATTAATACCAATATATATGTATGTTACAAATTAATACCAATATATATGTATGTTACTAATTAATACCAATATATATGTATGTTACAAATTAATACCAATATATATGTATGTTACTAATTAATATCAATATATATGTATGTTACTAATTAATACCAATATATATGTATGTTACTAATTAATACCAATATATATGTATGTTACAAATTAATACCAATATATATGTATGTTACTAATTAATATCAATATATATGTATGTTACTAATTAATACCAATATATATGTATGTTACTAATTAATACCAATATATATGTATGTTACTAATTAATACCAATATATATGTATGTTACTAATTAATACCAATATATATGTATGTTACAAATTAATAGTCAGTATTGGAATCAGAGAACTCTAAAAATGCTGTTTAATCCTCTGTGCATGGGGGCTCACAATTTATTAAAGAAATAGAGAGAAAACTTATAGATGAACCTGAATCCAGCACAGCCCATAATGCAAATTGGAAATTCAGCAAACAGGGAGACAATGTATGAAAGGCACAACACACCATATTACGGGGCCTATTTAACAAAGGTCTGTCGGACCTGATCCGATGGTGCGGATCAGGTCTGACAGACCTCGCTGAATGTGGAGAGCAATACGCTCTCCGTATTCAGAATTGCACCAGCAGCTCTTGTGTGTGCCAATAGGCCGCCAGCAGGGGGGTGTCAATCAACCCGATTGTGCTCGATCGGGTTGAATTGCAGCGATGTCTGTCCGCCTGCTGTAGAGATGAAAAAAGGAAATTTATGCTTACCTGATAAATTTGATTCTTTTTAGATACAATGAGTCCACGGATTTCATCCTTACTTGTGGGATATCGCCTCCTGGTCAGCAGAAGGAGGCAAAGAGCACCACAGCAGAGCTGTATATATAGCTCCTCTATTCCCTCCCACTCCAGTCATTCGACCGAAGTTAGGAAGAGAAAGGAAAAGCCAAGGTGCAGAGGTGACTAAAGTTTAACAAAAATAAAAACCTGTCTATAAAACAGGGTGGGCCGTGGACTCATCGTATCTAAAAGGAAACAAATTTATCAGGTAAGCATAAATTTTATTTTATTTTTAAAGATATGAGTCCAAGGATTTCCTCCTTACTTGTGGGATACAATACCAAATCACTGATGAAACTGATGAAAAGGGAGGGACAAGACAGGAAACCTAAACGGAAGGCACCACTGCTTGAAGAACTTTCCTCCCAAAAACAGCCTCAGCCGAGGCAAAGGTATCAAATGTATAAAATTTGGAAAAAGTGTGAAGAGACGACCAAGTTGCAGCTTTGCAAATCTGTTCAACAGAAGCATCATTTTTGAATGCCCATGAGGAAGCCACAGCCCTAGTGGAATGAGCCATAATTCGTTCAGGAGGCTGCTGTCCAGCAGTCTCATATGCAAAACGGATGATAATCTTCAGCCAAAAAGAAAGAGAGGTAGCTGTAGCTTTCTGACCCCTACGTTTCCCTGAAAAAACGACAAACAAGGAAGAAGATTGACAAAAATCCTTAGAGGCCTGCAAGTAAAACTTCAAGGCACGGACCACGTCCAAATTATGTAACAGCCGCTCCTTCTTAGAAGAAGGATTAGGACACAATGAAGGAACAACAATTTCCTGATTAATATTCTTATTAGAAACAACCTTAGGAAGGAAACCAGGTTTGGTACGTAACACCACCTTACCAGAATGGAAAATAAGATAAGGAGAATCACATTGTAAGGCTGAAAGCTCAGATACTCTCCGAGCAGAAGAAATAGCAACCAAAAACAAAACTTTCCAAGATAATAACTTAATATCTATGGAATGCATAGGTTCAAACGGAACCCCTTGAAGAACTTTAAGAACTAAATTCAAACTCCAAGGAGGAGCAATTGGTCTAAACACAGGCCTGATTCTAGTCAGAGCCTGATAAAAAGATTGAACATCTGGAACATCTGCCAGACGCTTGTGTAACAAAATAGACAAAGCAGAAATCTGTCCCTTTAAGGAACTTGCTGACAACCCTTTCTCCAATCCATCTTGGAGAAAAGACAAAATCCTGGGAATCCTAACCCTACTCCATGAGTATCCCTTGGATTCGCACCAATAAAGATATTTACGCCATATCTTATGGTAAATCTTTCTAGTAACAGGCTTACATGCCTGAATCAAGGTATCTATGACCGAATCAGAAAACCCTCGCTTAGATAAAATTAAGCGTTCAATCTCCAAGCAGTGAGTTGCAGAGAAACTAGATTCGGATGATGGAAGGGTCCCTGAATGAGAAGGTCTTTCCTCAATGGAAGCCTCCACGGAGGCTGGGATGACATGTCCACCAGATCGGCATACCAAGTCCTGCGAGGCCACGCAGGGGCGATGAGTATCACTGATGCCCTCTCCTGTTTGACTCGAGCAATCACCCGGGGATGGAGAGCAAATGGAGGGAACACATAAGCTAGGCTGAAGAACCAAGGCACTGCCATCTATCAGCTCGGCCTGGGGATCCCTGGACCTGTATCTCAGGAGCTTGGCATTCTGGCGAAATGCCATGAGATCCAACTCTGGCCTGCCCCATCTGAGAATCAAGTCGGCAAATACATCCGGATGGAGTTCCCACTCTCCCGGATGAAATGTCTGTCTGCTCAGAAAATCCGCCTCTCAGTTTTCCACCCCTGGAATGTGGATCGCGGACAGATGGCAAGAGTGAGACTCCACCCACTGAATTATCCTGGCCACTTCTGTCATCGCTAAGGAACTCCTTGTTCCCCCCTGATGATTGATGTAGGCCACCGTCGTTATGTTGTCCGACTGGAATCTGATGAATTGGGCCGAAGCCAACTGAGGCCAAGCCTGAAGCGCACTGAATATTGCCCTCAACTCTAGGATATTGATGGGAAGGAGAGACTCCGCCTGAGTCCAGACCCCCTGAGCCCTTAGGGAATTCCAGACTGCTCCCCATCCTAACAGGCTGGCATCCGTTGTCACTATCACCCATGAGGGTCTGCGAAAGCATGTCCCCTGGGATAGATGATCCAGCGACAACCACCATAGAAGAGATTCCCTTGTCTCCTGACCCAGATGTATTTGAGGAGACACATTTGTATATTCTCCATTCCACTGCCTGAGCATGTTCAGTTGCAGAGGCCTGAGATGAAACCGAGCAAATGGAATGATGTCCATTGCCGCTACCATCAATCCAATTACCTCCATGCACTGAGCCACTGACGGCCGAGGATTGGTCTGAAGAGCTCGGCAGGTGTTCAGAATCTTTACATTTCTGACCTTCATCAAAAATATTTTCATGGATAGAGAGTTGATTAGAGTTCCCAAGAAAGGAACCCTTGTCTGCGGAACTAGAGAACTCTTCTCCAGATTTACCTTCCACCCATGAGTCCTCAGAAATGGCAGAACAATGTTGGTATGAGACAAAAAAAGGGGGTTAAATAAACTAGCGCTTAAGAGTTAATATCCCTTGCCTTATTCTCCTACTATCTACTTCCCAGATAGAAAGGTGTATAAAGTGAAAAAGTTATGGAGATTAGGCGCTTAATCTGCAAAAGGGATAAAGGTGTGTATGGAAGTCGTTAGCTAAATATGTAGAAAAAACATAATTTATGTAAGAACTTACCTGATAAATTCATTTCTTTCATATTAGCAAGAGTCCATGAGCTAGTGACGTATGGGATATACATTCCTACCAGGAGGGGCAAAGTTTCCCAAACCTCAAAATGCCTATAAATACACCCCTCACCACACCCACAATTCAGTTTAACGAATAGCCAAGAAGTGGGGTGATAAAAAAGTGCGAAAGCATATAAAATAAGGAATTGGAATAATTGTGCTTTATACAAAAAAATCATAACCACCACAAAAAAAGGGCGGGCCTCATGGACTCTTGCTAATATGAAAGAAATGAATTTATCAGGTAAGTTCTTACATAAATTATGTTTTCTTTCATGTAATTAGCAAGAGTCCATGAGCTAGTGACGTATGGGATAATGATTACCCAAGATGTGGATCTTTCCACACAAGAGTCACTAGAGAGGGAGGGATAAAATAAAGACAGCCAATTCCTGCTGAAAATAATCCACACCCAAAATAAAGTTTAATGAAAAACATAAGCAGAAGATTCAAACTGAAACCGCTGTCTGAAGTACTTTTCAACCAAAAACTGCTTCAGAAGAAGAAAATACATCAAAATGGTAGAATTTAGTAAAAGTATGCAAAGAGGACCAAGTTGCTGCTTTGCAAATCTGATCAACCGAAGCTTCATTCCTAAACGCCCAGGAAGTAGAAACTGACCTAGTAGAATGAGCTGTAATCCTTTGAGGCGGAGTTTTACCCGACTCAACATAGGCAAGATGAATTAAAGATTTCAACCAAGATGCCAAAGAAATGGCAGAAGCTTTCTGGCCTTTTCTAGAACCGGAAAAGATGACAAATAGACTAGAAGTCTTTCGGAAAGATTTAGTAGCTTCAACATAATATTTCAAAGCTCTAACAACATCCAAAGAATGCAACGATTTCTCCTTAGAATTCTTAGGATTAGGACATAATGAAGGAACCACAATTTCTCTACTAATGTTGTTGGAATTCACAACTTTAGGTAAAAATTCAAAAGAAGTTCGCAACACCGCCTTATCCTGATGAAAAATCAGAAAAGGAGACTCACAAGAAAGAGCAGATAATTCAGAAACTCTTCTGGCAGAAGAGATGGCCAAAAGGAACAAAACTTTCCAAGAAAGTAATTTAATGTCCAATGAATGCATAGGTTCAAATGGAGGAGCTTGAAGAGCCCTCAGAACCAAATTCAAACTCCAAGGAGGAGAAATTGACTTAATGACAGGTTTTATACGAACCAAAGCTTGTACAAAACAATGAATATCAGGAAGCATAGCAATCTTTCTGTGAAAAAGAACAGAAAGAGCAGAGATTTGTCCTTTCAAGGAACTTGCGGACAAACCTTTATCTAAACCATCCTGAAGAAACTGTAATATTCTCGGTATTCTAAAAGAATGCCAGGAAAAATGATGAGAAAGACACCAAGAAATATAAGTCTTCCAGACTCTATAATATATCTCTCTAGATACAGATTTACGAGCCTGTAACATAGTATTAATCACAGAGTCAGAGAAACCTCTTTGACCAAGAATCAAGCGTTCAATCTCCATACCTTTAAATTTAAGGATTTGAGATCCTGATGGAAAAAAGGACCTTGAGACAGAAGGTCTGGTCTTAACGGAAGAGTCCACGGTTGGCAAGAGGCCATCCGGACAAGATCCGCATACCAAAACCTGTGAGGCCATGCCGGAGCTACCAGCAGAACAAACAAGCATTCCTTCAGAATCTTGGAGATTACTCTTGGAAGAAGAACTAGAGGCGGAAAGATATAGGCAGGATGATACTTCCAAGGAAGTGATAATGCATCCATTGCCTCCGCCTGAGGATCCCGGGATCTGGACAGATACCTGGGAAGTCTCTTGTTTAGATGAGACGCCATCAGATCTATTTCTGGAAGTTCCCACATTTGAACAATTTGAAGAAATACCTCTGGGTGAAGAGACCATTCGCCCGGATGCAACGTTTGGCGACTGAGATAATCCGCTTCCCAATTGTCTATACCTGGGATATGAACCGCAGAGATTAGACAGGAGCTGGATTCCGCCCAAACCAAAATTCGAGATACTTCCTTCATAGCCAGAGGACTGTGAGTCCCTCCTTGATGATTGATGTATGCCACAGTTGTGACATTGTCTGTCTGAAAACAAATGAACGATTCTCTCTTCAGAAGAGGCCAAAACTGAAGAGCTCTGAAAATTGCACGGAGTTCCAAAATATTGATCGGTAATCTCACCTCCTGAGATTCCCAAACTCCTTGTGCCGTCAGAGATCCCCACACAGCTCCCCAACCTGTGAGACTTGCATCTGTTGAAATTACAGTCCAGGTCGGAAGCACAAAAGAAGCCCCCTGAATTAAACAATGGTGATCTGTCCACCACGTTAGAGAGTGTCGAACAATCGGTTTTAAAGATATTAATTGAGATATCTTTGTGTAATCCTTGCACCATTGATTCAGCATACAGAGCTGAAGAGGTCGCATGTGAAAACGAGCAAAGGGGATCGCGTCCGATGCAGCAGTCATAAGACCTAGAATTTCCATGCATAAGGCTACCGAAGGGAATGATTGTGACTGAAGGTTTCGACAAGCTGCAATCAATTTTAGACGTCTCTTGTCTGTTAAAGACAGAGTCATGGACACTGAATCTATCTGGAAACCCAGAAAGGTTACCCTTGTCTGAGGAATCAAAGAACTTTTTGGTAAATTGATCCTCCAACCATGATCTTGAAGAAACAACACAAGTCGATTCGTATGAGATTCTGCTAAATGTAAAGACTGAGCAAGTACCAAGATATCGTCCAAATAAGGAAATACCACAATACCCTGTTCTCTGATTACAGACAGAAAGGCACCGAGAACCTTTGAAAAAATTCTTGGAGCTGTAGCTAGGCCAAACGGTAGAGCCACAAACTGTTAATGCTTGTACAGAAAAGAGAATCTCAGGAACTGATAGTGATCTGGATGAATCGGAATATGCAGATATGCATCCTGTAAATCTATTGTGGACATATAATTCCCTTGCTGAACAAAAGGCAAGATAGTCCTTACAGTTACCATCTTGAACGTTGGTATCCTTACATAACGATTCAATATTTTTAGATCCAGAACTGGTCTGAAGGAATTCTCCTTCTTTGGTACAATGAAGAGATTTGAATAAAACCCCATCCCCTGTTCCAGAACTGGAACTGGCATAATTACTCCAGCCAACTCTAGATCTGAAACACAATTCAGAAATGCTTGAGCTTTCACTGGATTTACTGGGACACGGGAAAGAAAAAATCTCTTTGCAGGAGGTCTCATTTTGAAACCAATTCTGTACCCTTCTGAAACAATGTTCTGAATCCAAAGATTGTGAACAGAATTGATCCAAATTTCTTTGAAAAAACGTAACCTGCCCCCTACCAGCTGAGCTGGAATGAGGGCCGCACCTTCATGTGGACTTAGAAGCAGGCTTTGCCTTTCTAGCAGGCTTGGATTTATTCCAGACTGGAGATGGTTTCCAAACTGAAACTGCTCCTAAGGACGAAGGATCAGGCTTTTGTTCTTTGTTGAAACGAAAGGAACGAAAACGATTATTAGCCCTGTTTTTACCTTTAGATTTTTTATCCTGTGGTAAAAAAGTTCCTTTCCCACCAGTAACAGTTGAGATAATAGAATCCAACTGAGAACCAAATAATTTGTTACCCTGGAAAGAAATGGAAAGTAGAGTTGATTTAGAAGCCATATCAGCATTCCAAGTCTTAAGCCATAAAGCTCTTCTAGCTAAAATAGCTAGAGACATAAACCTGACATCAACTCTAATAATATCAAAAATGGCATCACAAATAAAATTATTAGCATGCTGAAGAAGAATAATAATATCATGAGAATCATGATTTGCTACTTGTTGCGCTAAAGTTTCCAACCAAAAAGTTGAAGCTGCAGCAACATCAGCTAATGATATAGAAGGTCTAAGAAGATTACCTGAACACAGATAAGCTTTTCTTAGAAAGGATTCAATTTTCCTATCTAAAGGATCTTTAAACGAAGTACCATCTGACGTAGGAATGGTAGTACGTTTAGCAAGGGTAGAAATAGCCCCATCAACTTTAGGGATTTTGTCCCAAAATTCTAACCTGTCAGACGGTACAGGATATAATTGCTTAAAACGTTTAGAAGGAGTAAATGAATTACCCAATTTATCCCATTCTTTGGAAATTACTGCAGAAATAGCATTAGGAACAGGAAAAACTTCTGGAATAACCACAGGAGATTTAAATACCTTATCTAAACGTTTAGAATTAGTATCAAGAGGACCAGAATCCTCTATTTCTAAAGCAATTAATACTTCTTTAAGTAAAGAACGAATAAATTCCATTTTAAATAAATATGAAGATTTATCAGCATCAATCTCTGAAACAGACTCCTCTGAACCAGAAGATTTTTTACGTTTACTAGAAGGAGAAATAACAGACATAGCCTTCTTGATGGATTCAGAAACAAAATCTCTTATGTTATCAGGAACATTCTGCACCTTAGATGTTGAAGGAACTGCAACAGACAATGGTACATTACTAAAGGAAATATTATCTGCATTAACAAGTTTGTCATGACAATTAATACAAACAACAGCCGGAGGAATAGCTACCAAAAGTTTACAGCAGATACACTTAGCTTTGGTAGATCCAGCACTAGACAGCGATTTTCCTGTAGTATCTTCTGACTCAGATGCAACGTGAGACATCTTGCAATATGTAAGAGAAAAAACAACATATAAAGCAAAATAGATCAAATTCCTTATATGACAGTTTCAGGAATGGGAAAAAATGCCAAAGAACAAGCTTCTAGCAACCAGAAGCAATGAAAAATGAGACTTAAATAATGTGTAGACAAAAGCGACGCCCATATTTTTTAGCGCCAAATAAGAATTTGGCGCCTAAATGCTTTTGGCGCCAAAAATGACGCCACATCCGGAACGCCAACATTTTTGGCGCAAAATAACGTCAAAAAATGACGCAACTTCCGGCGACACGTATGACGCCGGAAACGGAAAAGAATTTTTGCGCCAAAAAAGTCAGCGCCAAGAATGACGCAATAAAATGAAGCATTTTCAGCCCCCGCGAGCCCACAGGGAAAAAAGAGTCAAATTTTTGAAGGTAAGAAAAAATGAATAATTCAAATGCATAATCCCAAATATGAAACTGACTGTCTGAAAAATAAGGAAAGTTGAACATTCTGAGTCAAGGCAAATAAATGTTTGAATACATATATTTAGAACTTTATAAACAAAGTGCCCAACCATAGCTTAGAGTGTCACAGAAAATAAGATTTACTTACCCCAGGACACTCATCTACATGTTTGTAGAAAGCCAAACCAGTACTGAAACGAGAATCAGTAGAGGTAATGGTATATATGAGAGTATATCGTCGATCTGAAAAGGGAGGTAAGAGATGAATCTCTACGACCGATAACAGAGAACCTATGAAATAGACCCCGTAGAAGGAGATCACTGCATTCAAATAGGCAATACTCTCCTCACATCCCTCTGACATTCACTGCACGCTGAGAGGAAAACCGGGCTCCAACTTGCTGCGGAGCGCATATCAACGTAGAATCTATCACAAACTTACTTCACCACCTCCATAGGAGGCAAAGTTTGTAAAACTGAATTGTGGGTGTGGTGAGGGGTGTATTTATAGGCATTTTGAGGTTCGGGAAACTTTGCCCCTCCTGGTAGGAATGTATATCCCATACGTCACTAGCTCATGGACTCTTGCTAATTACATGAAAGAAAACTGGACCTTGGACAGAATAAGTGAAAAATTCTTCTACAATTTATTTTCAAAATAAAAACATGATAATACCAAGATAAAATAAATCCCAATCCCTAAGTGTTGCAACACTATATCGATCAATTCATAAAATTTCTAAAATTCAGATATACATTTGTTTCATACACCAATAAAAGGATTTATCTGCTCTTTTGTATCCTTTGTTCAAAGATTTTAGATAGAATGTATTCTTTTATTTCAACACAATTAATAATATTTGTCTCTATTTGATATTTTATATCTATATTTCATCAACTTTAAAATTACAAATATGTAGCAAAAACTAACAATTAGTTAAAACAATTTAAATGCAAGATTATAAATGGTGTCCCCACAATGGCTGTTTACTTATATTGGTTGTAATTTTGTGTATCTAAAAAGTTCATCAAAGCATTTGTAAGTAATTGGAGATAAGTTACTGAGGGCTGTGTTCTTTATCCTTATATTTATGTTGTGATATATTACGGTTTCACAGTTACCTCTTTGTATCCTCAGTGAGTTTAATTTGTAGAAAAGGAATGTTCCAAACAGTGCAAATAAGGTGGTGATATGTTTGTGCAAGAGAAAAAATTATCCCTTTATTTTAGTGGCTCCATTATATAGATACTATTACAAAGGGGAGAGGGGAGAAAAACAAATTAGGTGGTGATATGTTTGTGTAAAGGAATTAATTATCCTTTTTATCTAGGATAATACATTTTTTAGTGACTAAAACTAGTTATACAAATTTTTTAAAGATAGTGATTACTGTGTGCCTAGAAAAGGAGATATATCCAATTCTGAATTCAAACCGTGGGGGTGAATCGTGTTGAAGTTGTATATGAATTCTGCTTCTTTTTTGAGAATAGATGCTTCTAAATCTCCCCCTCTCCAATTGGGTTTCACTTTATATAATCCCCAATACTTCATATCTGAGACTCTATTTTTGTGTATTTCCCTAAAATGTTTATAAAGATAAGTGTCCAGGTTCCCTTTTTTGATGTTACAGATATGCTCCCTTATCCTGTCCCTTAGCATTCGCGTCGTTTCTCCTATGTAAAAAAGTTCACAAGAGCATTGCAGCATATAGATTACTCCTTTATTAGTGCACCTTATTGTGTTTTCTATTTTACACTCCTTAGTGTTATTAGGAGTTCTAACAGTTTAATGCCATACTGGCATGCTCTGCATACATGGCAGGGGAAAAAAACTTTCACATCCCTTCCTTTTAGATCTTTCTCAAAAGATTTCTTATTTTTATTCTGTTTTTTGTACTCACTTGCTGCAAGAATCATTTTTAAATTCTGTGCTCTCCTATAAATTACCCTTGGGTATGGTGGTATTTTGTCTCCTAGAATTGGGTCATTTTTTAGGAGATGCCAGTGTTTTCTTAAAAATTTTTTCACTAGTAAATGGTCTTCGCTGAAGTCGTTTATAAAAGGGACATTGAACTCATCTGACATATAATTATTAGATTATTAGATTATTAGATTTGAAAAATAGAGTCTCAGATATGAAGTATTGGGGATTATATAAAGTGAAACCCAATTGGAGAGGGGGAGATTTAGAAGCATCTATTCTCAAAAAAGAAGCAGAATTCATATACAACTTCAACACGATTCACCCCCACGGTTTGAATTCAGAATTGGATATATCTCCTTTTCTAGGCACACAGTAATCACTGTCTTTAAAAAATTTGTATAACTAGTTTTAGTCACTAAAAAATGTATTATCCTAGATAAAAAGGATAATTAATTCCTTTACACAAACATATCACCACCTAATTTGTTTTTCTCCCCTCTCCCCTTTGTAATAGTATCTATATAATGGAGCCACTAAAATAAAGGGATTATTTTTTTCTCTTGCACAAACATATCACCACCTTATTTGTTTTTCTCCCCTTTCACTTTTGTAATAGTACCTATATAATGGAGCCACTTGAAAATTCTTCACCTAAGACACTTGGAAAAATAATATATTTATATAAAAAATTAATTGGGATTATTATTTTAAAATAAATGGATCTCCAAACGAATTTATTCTAAAGATTTGTCAAAAGTTTAAAATGTTAATAGGAGTAATAGAAAATGAATGTGAAAATTAAATAAACTGTTAAAATATAAATGGTTGAACCCCTTGGCATATGTGAAGTAATGGAGAAAGGCTGTTAGGAATAATGAAAAAAGAAATCGGTTAACCACTCTGATATGACCTGAATAAGAAATAAAAAGTTAGAAAACAAAATAGGATATTTGAACAAAAGGACTCTAGGACCCAGTGGAAAAGAGAAACAGAAACAGTGAATGGACCAATGGAAATCAAGTCAGTGCTATATAAAGGTGTAAGGTGTGATCACACTTTATCTTGATAAAGCCAGGGTTGCTGGTGAAACATGTTGATATCTGTGTGAACACCAAGAAAGAAAAAGCCTGTTTTTTTCCTGCGTACAGAAGTACTTAAGTGCAGGAGATTGAGGAACTACAAACACAAAAGCTAACTTGTGCAAGTTACAGAAACAAAGGGATTGTCTAAAGTTTGGTGCTGTAATCAGAGCACTTCCTACAAGGACCAGTGACAAGGTAACACAAAGGAAAATTACCTACCGGAACAAATTAAGCTCACTGAGGATATAAAGAGGTAACTGTGAAACCGTAATTTATCACAACATAAATATAAGGATAAAGAAAACAGCCCTCAGTAATTTATCTCCAATTACTTACAAATGCTTTGATAACTTTTTAGATACACAAAATTACAACCAATATAAGTAAACAGCCATTGTGGGGACACCATTTATAATCAGTCTTGCATTTAAATTGTTTTAACTAATTGTTAGTTTTGGCTACATATTTGCAATTTTAAAGTTGATGAAATATAGATATAAAATATCGAGTAGAGACAAATATTATTAATTGTGTTGAAATAAAAGAATACATTCTATCTAAAATCTTTGAACAAAGGATACAAAAGAGCAGATAAATCCTTTTATTGGTGTATGAAACAAATGTATATCTGAATTTTAGAAATTTTATGAATTGATCGATATAGTGTTGCAACACTTAGGGATTGTGATTTATTTTATCTTGGTATTATCATGTTTTTATTTTGAAAATAAATTGTAGAAGAATTTTTCACTTATTCTGTCCAAGGTCCAGTTTTTTCTACATATTTAGCTAACGACTTCCATACACACCTTTATCCCTTTTGCAGATTAAGCGCCTAATCTCCATAACTTTTTCACAATGTTGGTATGAGACTTTGTTAGCTGATAAGACGACGCCTGGATCAGAATATCGTCCAGCTAAGGCGCCACTGCAATGCCCCGCGGTCTCAGAACCGCTAGGATCTTTAAACGAAGTACCATCTGACGTAGGAATGGTAGTACGTTTAGCAAGGGTAGAAATAGCCCCATCAACTTTAGGGATTTTGTCCCAAAATTCTAACCTGTCAGACGGTACAGGATATAATTGCTTAAAACGTTTAGAAGGAGTAAATGAATTACCCAATTTATCCCATTCTTTGGAAATTACTGCAGAAATAGCATTAGGAACAGGAAAAACTTCTGGAATAACCACAGGAGATTTAAATACCTTATCTAAACGTTTAGAATTAGTATCAAGAGGACCAGAATCCTCTATTTCTAAAGCAATTAATACTTCTTTAAGTAAAGAACGAATAAATTCCATTTTAAATAAATATGAAGATTTATCAGCATCAATCTCTGAAACAGACTCCTCTGAACCAGAAGATTTTTTACGTTTACTAGAAGGAGAAATAACAGACATAGCCTTCTTGATGGATTCAGAAACAAAATCTCTTATGTTATCAGGAACATTCTGCACCTTAGATGTTGAAGGAACTGCAACAGACAATGGTACATTACTAAAGGAAATATTATCTGCATTAACAAGTTTGTCATGACAATTAATACAAACAACAGCCGGAGGAATAGCTACCAAAAGTTTACAGCAGATACACTTAGCTTTGGTAGATCCAGCACTAGACAGCGATTTTCCTGTAGTATCTTCTGACTCAGATGCAACGTGAGACATCTTGCAATATGTAAGAGAAAAAACAACATATAAAGCAAAATAGATCAAATTCCTTATATGACAGTTTCAGGAATGGGAAAAAATGCCAAAGAACAAGCTTCTAGCAACCAGAAGCAATGAAAAATGAGACTTAAATAATGTGTAGACAAAAGCGACGCCCATATTTTTTAGCGCCAAATAAGAATTTGGCGCCTAAATGCTTTTGGCGCCAAAAATGACGCCACATCCGGAACGCCAACATTTTTGGCGCAAAATAACGTCAAAAAATGACGCAACTTCCGGCGACACGTATGACGCCGGAAACGGAAAAGAATTTTTGCGCCAAAAAAGTCAGCGCCAAGAATGACGCAATAAAATGAAGCATTTTCAGCCCCCGCGAGCCCACAGGGAAAAAAGAGTCAAATTTTTGAAGGTAAGAAAAAATGAATAATTCAAATGCATAATCCCAAATATGAAACTGACTGTCTGAAAAATAAGGAAAGTTGAACATTCTGAGTCAAGGCAAATAAATGTTTGAATACATATATTTAGAACTTTATAAACAAAGTGCCCAACCATAGCTTAGAGTGTCACAGAAAATAAGATTTACTTACCCCAGGACACTCATCTACATGTTTGTAGAAAGCCAAACCAGTACTGAAACGAGAATCAGTAGAGGTAATGGTATATATGAGAGTATATCGTCGATCTGAAAAGGGAGGTAAGAGATGAATCTCTACGACCGATAACAGAGAACCTATGAAATAGACCCCGTAGAAGGAGATCACTGCATTCAAATAGGCAATACTCTCCTCACATCCCTCTGACATTCACTGCACGCTGAGAGGAAAACCGGGCTCCAACTTGCTGCGGAGCGCATATCAACGTAGAATCTATCACAAACTTACTTCACCACCTCCATAGGAGGCAAAGTTTGTAAAACTGAATTGTGGGTGTGGTGAGGGGTGTATTTATAGGCATTTTGAGGTTCGGGAAACTTTGCCCCTCCTGGTAGGAATGTATATCCCATACGTCACTAGCTCATGGACTCTTGCTAATTACATGAAAGAAAACTGGACCTTGGACAGAATAAGTGAAAAATTCTTCTACAATTTATTTTCAAAATAAAAACATGATAATACCAAGATAAAATAAATCCCAATCCCTAAGTGTTGCAACACTATATCGATCAATTCATAAAATTTCTAAAATTCAGATATACATTTGTTTCATACACCAATAAAAGGATTTATCTGCTCTTTTGTATCCTTTGTTCAAAGATTTTAGATAGAATGTATTCTTTTATTTCAACACAATTAATAATATTTGTCTCTATTTGATATTTTATATCTATATTTCATCAACTTTAAAATTACAAATATGTAGCAAAAACTAACAATTAGTTAAAACAATTTAAATGCAAGATTATAAATGGTGTCCCCACAATGGCTGTTTACTTATATTGGTTGTAATTTTGTGTATCTAAAAAGTTCATCAAAGCATTTGTAAGTAATTGGAGATAAGTTACTGAGGGCTGTGTTCTTTATCCTTATATTTATGTTGTGATATATTACGGTTTCACAGTTACCTCTTTGTATCCTCAGTGAGTTTAATTTGTAGAAAAGGAATGTTCCAAACAGTGTTTAGGGGTGATTTTCTTACCCTCTCTTGTGAGCTGTTACTACTCACGGCTTCCCGGCGGTTCCTATGTGTCCTCAGTTTGACTCTCAGACAAGGGGTTCCGGTAGGTAATTTTCCTTTGTGTTACCTTGTCACTGGTCCTTGTAGCAAGTGCTCTGATTATAGCACCAAACTGTAGACAATCCTTTTGTTTCTGTAACTTGCGCAAGCTTTTGTGTTTGTAGTTCCTCAATCTCCTGCACTTAAGTACTTCTGTACGCAGGAAAAAAACAGGCTTTTTCTTTCTTGGTGTTCACACAGATATCAACATGTTTCGCCAGCAACCCTGGCTTTATCAAGATAAAGTGTGATCACACCTTACACCTTTATATAGCACTGACTTGATTTCCATTGGTCCATTCACTGTTTCTGTTTCTCTTTTCCACTGGGTCCTAGAGTCCTTTTGTTCAAATATCCTATTTTGTTTTCTAACTTTTTATTTCTTATTCAGGTCATATCAGAGTGGTTAACCGATTTCTTTTTTCATTATTCCTAACAGCCTTTCTCCATTATTTCACATATGCCAAGGGGTTCAGCCATTTATATTTTAACAGTTTATTTAATTTTCACATTCATTTTCTATTACTCCTATTAACATTTTAAACTTTTGACAAATCTTTAGAATAAATTAGTTTGGAGATCCATTTATTTTAAAATAATAATCCCAATTAATTTTTTATATAAATATATTATTTTTCCAAGTGGCTCCATTATATAGATACTATTACAAAAGTGAAAGGGGAGAAAAACAAATAAGGTGGTGATATGTTTGTGCAAGAGAAAAAATTATCCCTTTATTTTAGTGGCTCCATTATATAGATACTATTACAAAGGGGAGAGGGGAGAAAAACAAATTAGGTGGTGATATGTTTGTGTAAAGGAATTAATTATCCTTTTTATCTAGGATAATACATTTTTTAGTGACTAAAACTAGTTATACAAATTTTTTAAAGATAGTGATTACTGTGTGCCTAGAAAAGGAGATATATCCAATTCTGAATTCAAACCGTGGGGGTGAATCGTGTTGAAGTTGTATATGAATTCTGCTTCTTTTTTGAGAATAGATGCTTCTAAATCTCCCCCTCTCCAATTGGGTTTCACTTTATATAATCCCCAATACTTCATATCTGAGACTCTATTTTTGTGTATTTCCCTAAAATGTTTATAAAGATAAGTGTCCAGGTTCCCTTTTTTGATGTTACAGATATGCTCCCTTATCCTGTCCCTTAGCATTCGCGTCGTTTCTCCTATGTAAAAAAGTTCACAAGAGCATTGCAGCATATAGATTACTCCTTTATTAGTGCACCTTATTGTGTTTTCTATTTTACACTCCTTAGTGTTATTAGGAGTTCTAACAGTTTAATGCCATACTGGCATGCTCTGCATACATGGCAGGGGAAAAAAACTTTCACATCCCTTCCTTTTAGATCTTTCTCAAAAGATTTCTTATTTTTATTCTGTTTTTTGTACTCACTTGCTGCAAGAATCATTTTTAAATTCTGTGCTCTCCTATAAATTACCCTTGGGTATGGTGGTATTTTGTCTCCTAGAATTGGGTCATTTTTTAGGAGATGCCAGTGTTTTCTTAAAAATTTTTTCACTAGTAAATGGTCTTCGCTGAAGTCGTTTATAAAAGGGACATTGAACTCATCTGACATATAATTATTAGATTATTAGATTATTAGATTTGAAAAATAGAGTCTCAGATATGAAGTATTGGGGATTATATAAAGTGAAACCCAATTGGAGAGGGGGAGATTTAGAAGCATCTATTCTCAAAAAAGAAGCAGAATTCATATACAACTTCAACACGATTCACCCCCACGGTTTGAATTCAGAATTGGATATATCTCCTTTTCTAGGCACACAGTAATCACTGTCTTTAAAAAATTTGTATAACTAGTTTTAGTCACTAAAAAATGTATTATCCTAGATAAAAAGGATAATTAATTCCTTTACACAAACATATCACCACCTAATTTGTTTTTCTCCCCTCTCCCCTTTGTAATAGTATCTATATAATGGAGCCACTAAAATAAAGGGATTATTTTTTTCTCTTGCACAAACATATCACCACCTTATTTGTTTTTCTCCCCTTTCACTTTTGTAATAGTACCTATATAATGGAGCCACTTGAAAATTCTTCACCTAAGACACTTGGAAAAATAATATATTTATATAAAAAATTAATTGGGATTATTATTTTAAAATAAATGGATCTCCAAACGAATTTATTCTAAAGATTTGTCAAAAGTTTAAAATGTTAATAGGAGTAATAGAAAATGAATGTGAAAATTAAATAAACTGTTAAAATATAAATGGTTGAACCCCTTGGCATATGTGAAGTAATGGAGAAAGGCTGTTAGGAATAATGAAAAAAGAAATCGGTTAACCACTCTGATATGACCTGAATAAGAAATAAAAAGTTAGAAAACAAAATAGGATATTTGAACAAAAGGACTCTAGGACCCAGTGGAAAAGAGAAACAGAAACAGTGAATGGACCAATGGAAATCAAGTCAGTGCTATATAAAGGTGTAAGGTGTGATCACACTTTATCTTGATAAAGCCAGGGTTGCTGGTGAAACATGTTGATATCTGTGTGAACACCAAGAAAGAAAAAGCCTGTTTTTTTCCTGCGTACAGAAGTACTTAAGTGCAGGAGATTGAGGAACTACAAACACAAAAGCTAACTTGTGCAAGTTACAGAAACAAAGGGATTGTCTAAAGTTTGGTGCTGTAATCAGAGCACTTCCTACAAGGACCAGTGACAAGGTAACACAAAGGAAAATTACCTACCGGAACAAATTAAGCTCACTGAGGATATAAAGAGGTAACTGTGAAACCGTAATTTATCACAACATAAATATAAGGATAAAGAAAACAGCCCTCAGTAATTTATCTCCAATTACTTACAAATGCTTTGATAACTTTTTAGATACACAAAATTACAACCAATATAAGTAAACAGCCATTGTGGGGACACCATTTATAATCAGTCTTGCATTTAAATTGTTTTAACTAATTGTTAGTTTTGGCTACATATTTGCAATTTTAAAGTTGATGAAATATAGATATAAAATATCGAGTAGAGACAAATATTATTAATTGTGTTGAAATAAAAGAATACATTCTATCTAAAATCTTTGAACAAAGGATACAAAAGAGCAGATAAATCCTTTTATTGGTGTATGAAACAAATGTATATCTGAATTTTAGAAATTTTATGAATTGATCGATATAGTGTTGCAACACTTAGGGATTGTGATTTATTTTATCTTGGTATTATCATGTTTTTATTTTGAAAATAAATTGTAGAAGAATTTTTCACTTATTCTGTCCAAGGTCCAGTTTTTTCTACATATTTAGCTAACGACTTCCATACACACCTTTATCCCTTTTGCAGATTAAGCGCCTAATCTCCATAACTTTTTCACAATGTTGGTATGAGACTTTGTTAGCTGATAAGACGACGCCTGGATCAGAATATCGTCCAGCTAAGGCGCCACTGCAATGCCCCGCGGTCTCAGAACCGCTAGCAGCGACCCCAGAACCTTTGTGAAAATTCTGGGTGCCGTGGCCAGACCAAAAGGAAGAGCCACAAACTGAAAATGTTTGTCCAGAAAGGCAAACCTCAGGAACTTGTGATGATCTCTGTGAATAGGAACATGAAGATATGCATCCTTTAGATCCACGGTAGTCATAAATTGACCCTCCTGGATCAATGGAAGAATGGTACGAATAGTTTCCATCTTGAAAGATGGAACTCTGAGAAACTTGTTTAGACACTTGAGATCTAAGATAGGTCTGAAAGTTCCCTCTTTTTTGGAATTACAAACAGATTTGAATAAAATCCCTGTCCCCGTTCCTGAATTGGAATGGGACAAATTACTCCCATGGAGGATAGGTCTCTTACACAGCGTAAGAACGCCTCTCTCTTTATCTGGTCTACAGACAATCGAGAAAGAAGGAATCTTCCTCTGGGGGAAGAATTTCTGAACTCCAGTTTGTATCCCTGAGATACTATATCTATTGCCCAAGGATCTTGAACGTCTCTTATCCAAGCCTGGATGAAAAATGATAGTCTGCCCCCCACTAGATCCGGTCCTGTCCCTTCATGCTGACTTGGTGGCAGCAACATTTTTTTTTGGTTGTTTGCTATTGTTCCAAGCCCCTGGTTGGGTCTCCACATGGACTTGGGTTGAGAATAGCCCCCCTCCTGCTTAGTGGAAGGGGAAGAGGGGGTTCCCTTGAAATTTCGAAAGGAACGAAAATTACTCTGTCGACCCCTCTGTTTTGATTTCTTATCCTGAGGGAGGAGGTGACCCTTACCTCCAGTGATGTCAGAAATAATTTCTTTCAAGTCAGGACCAAACAAGGTCTTCCCCTTGTAAGGAATAGCCAAAGGCTTAGTTTTGGATGACACGTCGGCAGACCAGGATTTCAGCCATAAGGCCCTTCGTGCTAAGATTGAAAATCCTGAGCTCTTAGCCGCCAACTTAGTAATTTGCAGAGAAGCATCTGTCACAAAGGAATTAGCCAGCTTAAGGGCTTTAATTCTGTCCTGTATCTCTTCCAAAGGAGTCTCAGTTTTAAGAGATTCCTCCAGAGCATCAAACCAATAAGCAGCCACCATGGTAACCGTGACGATGCAGGCTGCCGGTTGTAAAAGTAACCCTTGATGAACGTAGAGTTTCTTAAGAAGACCCTTTAATTTCTTATCCATAGGGTTCTTAAAAGTACAACTATACTCAATAGGGATAGTAGTTTGTTTAGCTAAAGTGGAAATAGCACCTTCCACCTTAGGGACCACCTTAGGGACCACCTTAGGGACCGTCTTGCAAGAATCCCGGATAGTATCCGCTATAGGGTACATCTTCCTGAAAACGGGAGAAGGAGAGAATGGAATACCTGGTCTCTCCCATTCCTTAGCAATAATGTCCAAAGTTCTTTTGGGAACTGGAAAAAGTGGAAATAGCACCTTCCACCTTAGGGACCACCTTAGGGACCGTCTGCCAAGAATCCCTGATAGTATCCGCTATAGGGTACATCTTCCTGAAAACGGGAGAAGGAGAGAATGGAATACCTGGTCTCTTCCATTCCTTAGCAATAATGTCCAAAGTTCTTTTGGGAACTGGAAAAATAATAAGATGGAACTTCTAGATATCTGTCCAACTTACTCAATTTTTCTGGAGGAACCACGATTGAATCACAGTTGTCCAGACTCACAAAAACCTCTCTCAATAACAGGCGGAGGTGTTCCAGCTTAAACCGGAAAGACACTACTTCTGAATCCATCGGTAACAGGGCACTTTCTGATTCAGAAAGTTCACCATCAGATAGGACAGGAAAGGCAGATAACGCTTCTGAAAGAGTAGAAGACATAATAGCAGCTATGTCCTTTAGAGTAAATACAGTCGAAACTGCAGAGGTACCGGACTGCGCCTGGGCAGGCTTTAGGGGCTGTGACGCTTGGGGAGAAAGATGCAGCATACTCTGGATCTCATTGGTAGAATCTTGAGAAGCATCCGCTTTTGTTAAAGCTTTATCAAAAAAAGTAAATTTATGCTTACCTGATAAATTAATTTCTTCTACGATACGACGAGTCTGCGGATTTCATCCTTACTTGTGGGATATTAACCTCCTGCTAACAGAAAGTGGCAAAGAGCACCACAGCAGAGCTGTATATATAGCTCCTCCCTTCCCTTCACCCCCAGTTATTAGACCAAAGGTTTTAGGAAGAGAAAGGAAAAGCTAAAGGTGCAGAGGGCCGTGGACTCGTCGTATCGTAGAAGAAATTAATTTATCAGGTAAGCATAAATTTCCTTTTCTTCTACAAGATACGACGAGTCCACGGATTTCATCCTTACTTGTGGGATACAATACCAAAGCTACAGGACACGGATGAAACGGGAGGGACAAGACAGAGACCTAAACGGAAGGAACCACTGCTTGAAGAACTTTTCTCCCAAAAATAGCCTCAGAAGAAGCAAAAGTATCAAATTTGTAAAATTTGTAAAAAGTATGAAGAGATGACCAAGTTGCAGCCTTGCAAATCTGTTCAACAGAAGCATCGTTTTTAAAAGCCCATGTGGAAGCCACAGCCCTAGTAGAATGAGCCGTAATTCTTTCCGGAGGCTGCTGTCCAGCAGTCTCATATGCCAGACGGATGATACTCTTCAGCCAAAAAGAAAGAGAGGTAGCCGTAGCTTTCTGACCCCTACGCTTTCCAGAATAAACAATGAATAATGAAGATGATTGACGGAAATCCTTAGTCGCCTGCAAGTAAAACTTCAAGGCACGGACCACGTCCAGGTTATGTAACAGACGCCCCTTCTTAAAAGAAGGATTGGGACACAAGGAAGGAACAACAATTTCCTGATTAATGTTCTTATTTGAAACAACCTTAGGAAGAAATCCAGGTTTGGTACGTAAAACCACCTCATCAGAATGAAATATAAGATAAGGCAAATCACATTGTAATGCTGAAAGCTCAGAAACTCTTCGAGCAGAAGAAATAGCAACCAAAAACAGAACTTTCCAAGATAACAACTTAATATCTATGGAATGCATGGGTTCAAATGGAACCCCTTGAAGAACTCTAAGAACTAAATTCAAACTCCAGGGAGGAGTAATTGGTCTAAATACAGGCTTAATTCTGGTTAGAGCCTGACAAAAACACTGAACATCCGGCACATTTGCCAAACGTTTGTGAAGCAAAATAGACAAAGCAGAAATCTGTCCCTTTAAAGAACTTGCTGATAACCCTTTCTCCAATCCTTCTTGGAGAAAAGACAGAATCCTAAGAATCCAAGTTTTACTCCATGAGTAACCCTTGGATTCACACCAATAAAGATATTTACACCATATCTTATGGTAGATTTTTCTAGTAACAGGCTTTCGAGCCTGTATCAAATTATCAATGACTGAATCAGAGAATCCTCGCTTAGACAGAATCAAACGTTCAATCTCCAAGCAGTCAGCTGCAGAGAAATTAGATTGGATGTTGGAAAGGTCCTTAAATGATAAGGTCCTGTTTCAAAAGAAGTTTCCACGGTGGCAGAGAGGACATGTCCACTAGATCCGCATACCAAATCCTGCGTGGCCACACAGGCGTTATAAGGATTACCTGAAGCTCTCTCCTGTTTGATTCGAGCAATCATGCGTGGAAGGAGAGGAAATGGTGGAAACACATAAGCTAGGCTGAACTTCAAAGGCACCGCCAGGGCATCTATCAGTTCGGCCTGTGGATCCCTTGACCTGGATCCGTATCTTGGGAGCTTGGCATTCTGTCGAGACGCCATTAGATCCAACTCTGGTCTGCCCCATCTGAGAATCAGTGAGGCAAATACCTCCGGATGGAGTTCCCACTCCCCCGGATGAAAAGTCTGACGGCTTAGAAAATCCGCTTCCCAATTTTCTACTCTTGGGATATAGATTGCCGACAGATAACAAGAGTGGCTCTCCACCCATCGGATTATCTTGGATACTTCTATCATCGCTAAGGAACTCCTTGTTCCCCCCTGATGATTGATATATGCCACAGTCGTGATGTTGTCCGACTGGAACCTGATGAATTTGGCCGAAACCAACTGAGGCCACGCCTGAAGCGCATTGAATATTGCTCTCAGTTCCAGAATATTGATTGGAAGTAGAGACTCCACTTGAGTCCAAACACCCTGAGCCTTCAGGGAATTCCAGACTGCACCCCAGCCCAGAAGGCTGGAATCCGTTGTCACTATCACCCACGAGGGTCTGCGGAAACACGTCCCCTGGGACAGATGATCCGGCGACAACCACCAAAGAAGAGAGTTTCTGGTCTCTTGATCCAGATTTATCTGAGGAGATAAATCTGCATAATCCCCATTCCACTGTCTGAGCATGCACAGCTGCAGTGGTCTGAGATGAAAGCGGGCAAACGGAATTATATCCATTGTCGCTACCATTAATCCAATGACTTCCATGCACTGAGCCACTGCTGGCCAATGAATGGACTGAAGTGCTCGGCAAGTATTCAGAATCTTTGTCTTTCTGACCTCTGTCAGAAATATTTTCATGTCTACCGAGTCTATAAGAGTCCCCAAGAAGGGAACCCTTATTTGTGGAACTAATGAACGCTTTTCTATGTTCACTTTCCAACCGTGAGATCTCAGGAAAGACAATACTATGTGTAACATCCTTAGGGTAGTTAAGGGTTAAACTCTATCTGCCTCTTTTTCATTTTGGTCTCCCTTTATAAGGCACGTCCATACTTGCTAACATTGCTTGGTATTGCATGTTTTTCCCTGCTGATACTGGCCATTCAGTGTCAAATTGGACACAATCAGATTGTTTTGTTTCTCCCTGAAACCTTGCCTGACAAAACATTCTCAGCTCAACTTCTCAGCTTGTCCTGCTGGATCCGGCTACTTACAGCAACCTTTTCATCTCCAGCTTCACCGGACCGCATCTCAGGATCAGCTGTCTGGCGGGTGACGTCACCGACGGCCGCTCCGCTCTCTTCCGCAAACGCCACGCTTCAGTCTCCCTTACAGGCTGCCTTCCGCTGCTGGAAATAACTCTGCACAGCGTTTATCGCATCCTCTCCAAACACTCAGATTCTTCACTTATCCTTATACCACGCTTGGTAAGCGAACTCTGAACAACCCATTACATTGAACCATAACTTTGATTACATATATATACATATCTTATTTTACATGCTGTTACAAGTCTGAGTGTTTATCATCTCTCATAGTTTTTCTTTGTGACATTATGTTAACTTGTTAGCCACAGTATCATACAGACATTGATACTGAGCTAACAAACAACTATATTAAATTATCCTAATAATCTATATAGGTATAAGTTTCTGCCTATATTATTTTTATTTGGGATTACATATCTATCTTTTGCTAATGTGTGTTTTAGTGAATAACATTTTTGGAAGTTACAATAACTAGACTCTGTATGTCTGAATTGTTAAAGAAATACCAAGCCAAAAACAAAATATAAGGTGTGATGAATCCTGTGGAGCTCTTTAATTATGTGGTTACTTTAGGCCAAAAAGTGGATCAGTTGAATCAGGGCCTTAGAGACCTACAAGTAGAAAACCAGACCCTGAAAAAACATAATTTATGTAAGAACTTACCTGATAAATTCATTTCTTTCATATTGGCAAGAGTCCATGAGCTAGTGACATATGGGATATACAATCCTACCAGGAGGGGCAAAGTTTCCCAAACCTCAAAATGCCTATAAATACACCCCTCACCACACCCACAATTCAGTTTAACGAATAGCCAAGCAGTGGGGTGAAAAAGAAAGGAGTAGAAAGCATCAACAAAGGAAATTTGGAATAATTGTGCTTTATACAAAAAAATCATAACCACCATAAAAAGGGTGGGCCTCATGGACTCTTGCCAATATGAAATAAATGAATTTAACAGGTAAGTTCTTACATAAATTATGTTTTCTTTCATGTAATTGGCAAGAGTCCATAAACTAGTGACATATGGGATATCAATACCCAAGATGTGGAGTCTTCCACTCAAGAGTCACTAGAGAGGGAGGGAATAAAATAAAAACAGCCATATTCCGCTGAAAAAATAATCCTCAACCCAAAAAATAAGTTATTTTCACTTTGAAAGAAAAAAAACTTAAATCAAAAGCAGAAGAATCAAACTGAAACAGCTGCCTGAAGAACTTTTCTACCAAAAACTGCTTCCGAAAAAGCAAATACTTCAAAATGGTAGAATTTAGTAAATGTATGCAAAGAGGACCAAATCTGATCAACTGAAGCTTCATTCTTAAAAGCCCATGAAGTGGAGACTGATCTAGTAGAATGAGCTGTAATTCTCTGAGGCGGGGTTTGACCCGATTCCAAATAAGCTTGATGAATCAAAAGTTTCAACCAAGAAGCCAAGGAAATAGCAGAAGCTTTCTGACCTTTCGTAGGACCAGAAAATAAAACAAATAAACTGGAAGTCTTCCTGAAATTTTTAGTAGCTTCCACATAATATTTCAAAGCTCTTACCACATCCAAAGAATGTAAGGATCTCTCCAAAGAATTCTTAGGATTAGGACACAAGGAAGGAACAACAATTTCTCTATTAATGTTGTTAGAATTCACAACCTTAGGTAAAAATTGAAAAGAAGTCTGCAAAACTGCCTTATCCTGATGAAAAATCAGAAAAGGAGACTCACAAGAAAGAGCAGATAGCTCAGAAACTCTTCTAGCAGAAGAAATAGCCAAAAGGAACAACACTTTCCAGGAAAGTTGCTTAATGTCCAAAGAATGCATAGGCTCAAATGGAGGAGCCTGTAAAGCCTTCAGAACCAAATTAAGACTCAAAGGAGGAGAAATTGATTTAATGACAGGCTTAATACGAACTAAAGCCTGTACAAAACAGTGAATATCAGGAAGAATAGCAATCTTTCTGTGAAATAAAACAGAAAGAGCGGAGATTTGTCCTTTCAAGGAACTTGCAGACAAAATCTTATCCAAACCATCCTGAAGAAACTGTAAAATTCTAGGAATTCTAAAAGAATGCCAGGAGAATTTATGAGAAGAACACCACGAAATGTAAGTCTTTTAAACTCTATAATAAATCTTTCTAGAAACAGATTTACGAGCTTGTAACATAGTATTAATCACTGAGTCAGAGAAACCTCTATGACTTAGAACTAAGCGTTCAATTTCCACACCTTCAAATTTAATGATATGAGATCCTGATGGAAAAACGGACCTTGAGATAGTAGGTCTGGCCGTAACGGAAGTGGCCAAGGCGGGCAACTGGACATCCGAACCAGATCCGCATACCAAAACCTGTGTGGCCATGCTGGAGCCACCAGCAACACAAAAGACTGTTCCATGATGATTTTGGAGATCACTCTTGGAAGGAGAACTAGAGGCGGAAAGATGTAAGCAGGTTGATAACACCAAGGTAGTGTCAGCGCATCCACTGCTTCCGCCTGAACATCCCTGGACCTGGACAGGTATCTGGGAAGTTTCTTGTTTAGATGAGAGGCCATGAGATCTATCTCTGGAAGCCCCCACATCTGAACAATCTGAGAAAACACATCTGGATGGAGAGACCACTCCCCTGGATGTAAAGTCTGGCGGCTGAGATAATCCGCCTCCCAATTGTCTACGCCTGGGATATGCACTGCAGATATTAGACAGGAGCTGGATTCCGCCCAGGCAAGTATCCAAGATACTTCTTTCATAGCTTGGGGACTGTGAGTCCCACCCTGATGATTGACATAAGCCACAGTTGTGATATTGTCTGTCTTTAGTAGAGGCCAGAACTGAAGAGCCCTGAGAATTGCACGGAGTTCTAAAATATTTATTGGTAATCTCGCCTCTTGAGATTTCCAAACCCCTTGTGCTGTCAGAGATCCCCAAACAGCTCCCCAACCTGAAAGACTCGCATCTGTTGTGATCACAGTCCAGGTTGGGCGAACAAAAGAAGCCCCTTGAACCAAACAATGGTGATCTATCCACCATGTCAGAGAGTGTCGTACATTGGGATTCAAGGATATTAATTGTGATATCTTTGTATAATCCCTGCACCATTGATTCAGCATACAAAGCTGTAGAGGTCTCATGTGAAAACGAGCAAAGGGGATCGCGTCCGATGCTGCAGTCATGATACCTAAAACTTCCATGCACATAGCCACTGAAGGAAATGACTGAGAATGAAGGTGCCGGCAGGCTGCAACCAACTTTAAACGTCTCTTGTCTGTTAGAGACAGAGTCATGGACACTGAATCTATCTGGAAGCCTAAAAAGGTGACCCTTGTCTGAGGAATCAAGAAACATTTTGGTAAATTGATCTTCCAACCATGTTTCCGAAGAAACAACACTAGTTGATTCGTGTGAGATTCTGCAATATGTAAAGACTGAGCTAGTACCAAGATATCGTCCAAATAAGGAAACACCGCAATACCCTGTTCTCTGATTACAGATAGTAGGGCACCCAGAACCTTTGAAAAGATTCTTGGAGCTGTTGCTAGGCCAAATGGAAGAGCAACAATTTGGTAGTGCTTGTCTAGAAAAGAGAATCTCAGAAACTGAAAGTGTTCTGGATGAATCGGAATATGAAGGTATGCATCCTGCAAGTCTATTGTGGACATATAATGTCCTTGCTGAACAAAAGGCAGAATAGTCCTTATAGTCACCATCTTGAAAGTTGGTACTCTTACATAACGATTCAAAATTTTCAGATCCAGAACTGGTCTGAACAAATTTTCTTTCTTTGGTACAATGAATAGGTTTGAATAAAACCCCAAACCTTGTTCCTGAAGAGGAACTGCCATGATTACCCCTGAAGACTCCAGGTCTGAAACACACTTCAGAAAAGCCTGAGCTTTTACTGGATTTACAGGGATGCGTGAGAGAAAAAATCTTCTCACAGGAGGTCTTACTTTGAATCCTATTCGATACCCTTGAGAGACAATGCTCTGAATCCAATGATTTTGGACAGATTTTATCCAACAATCCTTGAAAAACCTTAATCTGCCCCCTACCAGCTGAGCTGGAATGAGGGCCGCACCTTCATGCGGACTTAGGGGCAGACTTTGGTTTCCTAAATGGCTTGGATTTATTCCAATTTGAGGAAGGCTTCCAACTGGAAGCAGATTCCTTGGGAGGAGGATTGAGTTTTTGTTCCTTATTCTGACGAAAGGAACGAAAACGGTGAGAAGCCTTAGATTTACCCTTAGGTTTTTTATCCTGAGGCAAAAAAACTCCTTTTCCTCCAGTGATAGTTGAAATAATAGAATCCAACTGAGAACCAAATAAATTATTACCTTGGAAAGAAAGAGATAGTAATCTAGATTTAGATGTCATATCAGCATTCCAAGATTTAAGCCATAAAGCTCTTCTAGCTAATACAGCTAAAGACATGGATCTAACATCAATTTTGATTATATCAAAAATTGCATCACAAATAAAATGATTAGCATGTTGCAGTAAGCGAACAATGCTAGATATGTCAAAATCCAATTCATGTTGCGCTAAAGTTTCCAACCAGAAAGTTGATGCAGCTGCAACATCACCCAAAGAAATAGCAGGTCTGAGAAGATGACCTGAATATAAATAGGCCTTCCTTAGATAAGATTCAAGTTTCCTATCTACAGGATCCCTAAAAGAAGTGCTATCTTCCATAGGAATAGTGGTACGTTTAGCAAGAGTAGAAATAGCCCCATCAACTTTGGGGACCTTTTCCCAAAACTCTATAGATTTTGCTGGTAAAGGATACAAATCTCTTAAACCTTGAAGAAGGAATAAAGGAAGTACCTGGCTTATTCCATTCCCTAGAAATCATATCAGAAATAGCCTCAGGAATGGGAAAAACACCTGGGGAAACCACAGGAGGTTTAAAAACAGTATTTAAACGTTTATTAGACTGAACGTCAATAGGACTGGTTACCTCAATATCCAAAGTAATTAACACTTCTTTTAATAAAGAACGCATATACTCTATTTTAAATAAATAAGTAGATTTGTCAGTGTCAATATCTGAGGAAGGATTTCTGTTTCAGATAGATCCTCATCAGAAGAGGATGAATTATTATGATGTTGATCATTTGAAATTTCATCAGCTAAATGAGAAGTTTTAAAAGACCTTTTACGTTTATTAGAAGGTGGAAATGCAGACAAAGCCTTCATAATAGAATCAGAAACAAATTCTTTAAAATTTACAGGTATATCATGCACATTAGAAGTTGAAGGAACTGCAACTGGCAATGTACTATTACTGATAGAAACACTATCTGCATGTAAAAGTTTATCATGACAACTATTACAAATGACATTCGGTGGAATAATTTCTACCATTTTACAACAAATGCACTTAGCTTTTGTAGAACCCATGTCAGGCAGCAATGTTCCAGCAGAAACTTCAGAGGCAGGATCAGATTGGGACATCTTGCTCAATGTAAGAGAAAAAACAACATATAAAGCTAAATTATCTATTTCCTTAAATGACAGTATCAGGAATGGGAAAAAATGCAAAAGCATAGGCCTCTTGATAGAAAAGAAAGCAGGAGGCAAACAACAATGGGGGTATTGAAATAATGAAGAAAAATTGGCGCCAAGTATGACGCACAACGTAACGTAAACTTTTTTTGCGTCAAAAATGACCGGAAATGACACACTTGCGTCACTAATGACGCTGCCGTGTGAAAGGTCTCGACGTCACGTATGACACTGAAAATGACGAAGTTGCGTCAAAAACGTAATTTCCCGCACCAAAAATGACGTAATAAAGTCTAACATTTGACGCACCCGCGGGCCTAATACCTGCAAATGCAAAAAGTAGTCAAATTGAAAAAGACTAAACCCCAGGTAAGAAATAAATTTCTTAAAGTGTTTATATTCCCAAATATGAAACTGACAGTCTGCAGAAGGAAATACATGAACCTGACTCATGGCAAATATAAGTACAATACATATATTTAGAACTTTATATAATTTGCATAAAGTGCCAAACCATAGCTGAGAGTGTCTTAAGTAAATGAAAACATACTTACCAAAAGTCACCCATCCACATATAGCAGATAGCCAAACCAGTACTAAAACAGTTCTTAGTAGAGGTAATAGTAAATTTGAGAGTATATCGTCAATCTGAAAAGGGAGGTAGGAGATGAATCTCTACGACCGATAACAGAGAACCCATGAAAAAGACCCCCTTAGAGAAATCATCGTATTCAATAGGTGATACTCCCTTCACGTCCCTCTGACATTCGCTGTACTCTGAGAGGAATCGGGCTTCAACAATGCTGAGAAGCGCATATCAACGTAGAAATCTTAGCACAAACTTACTTCACCACCTCCATAGGAGGCAAAGTTTGTAAAACTGAATTGTGGGTGTGGTGAGGGGTGTATTTATAGGCATTTTGAGGTTTGGGAAACTTTGCCCCTCCTGGTAGGATTGTATATCCCATATGTCACTAGCTCATGGACTCTTGCCAATTACATGAAAGAAATATAATTAAAGAAGGGCTTACTCCAGCACCTCAACACACTCCCTACCAGAACCTCCTGTTAGTCCACCAGACAAATTTAGACAGTTTATTAATGCTTGCACACTATTTTTTACTTTAAAACCAAAGACCTTTTCTAATGATAAAATCAAGGTTCTAACAATGATATCTTATTTAAGAGGAGAACCTCGAGTATGGGCAGATTCACTTTATGAACAAAACAGTCCCATAATAAATTCACTGGATAACTTCCTTAGATCCCTATCCTCTCTTTATGAAGACCCACACAGACAAAGCACTGCAGAACACAAACTCAGAAATCTGAAACAAAATATAAGGGCAGTGGAGGATTACATTTCTGAGTTCAAGATCTGGCAATTGGACTCAGGTTGGAACCAGATTTCCTTAAAGAGCCAGTTTAGATTGGGTTTGTCAGAACCTATTAAAGATGAATTTGCTAGACTAGATTTACCAGATGATCTAGAAGCTCTAATGCAGCTGAGCATTAAGATAGATCACAGAATTAGAGCGAGAAAACAGGAAAGTGTTTCCCATGACACCAATATCAGATATCACGACTCCAGAGCTCCATCACAGCTAATAAAGGGTACAGAGGAACCTATGGATATAGGGGCCATCAAGGGACCTTTGACCCCCGAAGAGAAAATCAGACGTAGACTTAACCACTTATGTCTGTATTGTGCCTCAAAGGAACATGATGTATCTACTTGCCCAGTACTTAAAAGAACTAAAAAGGGTAAGAAAACAGACACTGAGTTTACCTTGAAAATTACCAATACTCAGGTAACAAACTGTCTTATCCCCGTCTCTTTACAGTGGGACCACCGCCGCCTCTGCTCTGAAGCCGTGATTGATTCTGGGGCATACTCCTGTTATATAGATTCTGCACTTGTTTTGTTAAATAAAATACCACTCGTTAAAAAACAGAAACCTGTATTGGTGCGTCTTATTGACGGTAAACAACTAGAGTCAGGTCCTATTACACACCAAACAGTACCTATACTGGTTACATTACAAAACAATCACCACGAATATATCACTTTCGATGTGTTATCATCACCCATTTTTTCACTGGTATTTGGGCTGCAATGGCTTAGGTTACATCAACCTACAATACTATGGGAATCTAACACTATACAATTCACCTCTACCTATTGTAAGTCCACTTGTTTACCACATCTACCTCTACTAGCAATCACAGAAGCTAAGATACCACAACAATACATAGATTTTGAACAAGTTTTTTGCAAAAAAGAGGCTGAAACACTTCCACCACACCGGCCATATGATTGCCCTATTGATTTACTCCCTGGCTCCGACATACCTTATGGGCACATATTTCCATTATCTGAATCTGAGTTGTCACATTTAAAAACTTACATCAATGAAAATTTGCGAAAAGGTTTTATAAGACCTTCAACCTCTCCAGCAGGAGCAGGTATCTTTTTTGTTAAAAACAAAGATCAGTCTCTGCGCCCAATTGTGGACTACAGGGAATTAAACAAAAGAACTGTAAAAAAACGTTATCCACTTCCCTTAATTCCAGAGCTAATTGAAAGGTTGAGGGGTGCAACTATATTTACAAAGCTTGATCTAAGGGGAGCGTACAATCTGATAAGAATTAGACCTGGTGATGAGTGGCTCACAGCCTTCAGAACCCGATACGGATTGTATGAATACACCGTTATGCCCTTTGTGCTTTGTAACGCCCCAGCTACCTTTCAAAGGTACATAAATGATATATTCAGAGATTTACTCGACACATCTATGGTCATTTATTTAGATGATATTTTAATCTACTCATCTAACATTGAAGAACATATTAAACAAGTCAGAGCTGTACTCTCTAGGCTACAGGCACACCACTTGTATGTGAAATTAGAGAAATGTATCTTTCATTCACAGGATATCACATTTCTAGGATACCATATTACACCTCTAGGTATATCCATGGAAACCGACAAGGTTTCTACTATACAAGATTGGCCTATTCCAAAAACAAAAAAAGATGTTCAGAGGTTTCTTGGTTTTTCCAATTTTTATCGTAAATTCATAAGAAATTTCGCAAGCATTACAAAACCCCTAACCGAACTAACATAAAAACAAAACACCTTTCTTATGGACACATTCCACTAATGAAGTTTTTCAATACTTGAAAACATGTTTCACTACAGCACCAATATTATCTTTTCCCAAACCGAATCTTCAATATATTCTTGAGGTTGACGCATCTCATTATGCGATTGGTGCCATTCTTTCACAACGCCCCACACCACAAGAACCCATACACCCAATAGCATTTTACTCCAGAGTCCTAACAGCTTCAGAACTCAATTATCACATAGGAGAAAAGGAGCTGCTCGCTATGAAATCAGCTTTAGAGCATTGGAGGCATCTCCTAGAGGGTACCGACATACCCATACAAATTTACACAGACCATAAGAATCTCCAATATCTCAAGACCCACAGAACATTGACTTCTAGACAAGTGAGATGGAGTCTTTTCTTTTCAAGGTTTTCATATAACATAACCTATAGACCCGCATCAAAAAATACAAAAGCTGACTGTTACAAACTGCTGTTTGTAACTGGCCCTTTAAATGAAAAATTGCCCTGCTTCCCTGGATTTTGGAGAAGCCTATTTGCCAGCCTCCTTCCTCATGACTATGGCCCCTGGAAGATTGTGCCCCTGAGGACATATTGACTTTTGTTGGGTGTGTGTGGCCCTTTAAGAACCATCTGGGGACATATTGTGACTTTAATGAACAATGCCCCTTTAAGACTATGTCCCCAGACCTGTGAAATGACTTGTCCCTGGCTTTCTCCCACTTGGTTCAGTTTCATTGTGTGCCATTAAGAGTTAAATTTTGTTCAGCTTCAAGAAACCTATTCTAAATACAAGTCTGCTGGGATTAGCTCTAATTAGGTTTAGTGATCAACTTTCCCATTGTCTAATCAGACTAGTATTGATAAGGTGGACTGCATTGTTTTATTGTGTGTAATGTTATCTGCTGAAGTAAATGTTGTGGCCTGTCAAAGGGAGTGTCTCTCTATCTAATATCAAATGTGTGATGGGGGATTTTATGCCTCCCCCTGAGAGTGTCCTGTTGGCATGTAACCTCAATAAAAAGGAGGCTGTGTGCTCCAGCACATCAGACCTATTTTCTGTCCCTCTAACTTGCAGCTTTGACTCATGTTTGTAGGGGACAGCTTCAGCTAATATCACTACAGGGATTGCTGACTATGGTGCTGATGATTCTTTGGTGAGCGCTAGGAGCATCCTTTTCTACGGTCCAACTTCCAGCCAGCCTGGAGGCAACCGTAACATTTGGCGGCAGCGGTGGGATTGGCGTCCTAGCGCAAGGAGCAGCACCACAACAGCACTGGTATCGTAGGAGAGTTATTGAGGGCAACGCTAGCCACTGCGCAGCGTCCCTACCTACAGCAGCATGGAGCTGACAAGACACTATTCAGAACCCTGTGAAGAGCACCTCAACCTGATCCGTCGCTATGAGGGCGCGGATTTCGTTCCAGAGGTAAAGAGGCGGCTAGTCCGATATGGTCCAGACCCTGCACAGGAGGTAGTCAGTCGCATCATCCGGGAATTGGATACGGAGAACAAAGCGGCACGAGCCTTTGAGCGCCAACTGTGGAGTTTGAGGGTCTGGACACCTGGTCTCCAGCGAGAAAGTGAGTCACAGGGAGCGGAGAGCAACGACCTCCCTTCCCAGCGGCAGCCAGAGTTACAGGGAGAGGAGAGCAGCGACCTCCCTCCCCAGCGGCAGTATACCGTGCAGAGGGAAGAGACAACCAGTCCCCTTCCCCAGCCAGAGATACCAGAGGCAGCAGGCCTCATAGACTGGTCCTGGGAGGACCCCCAGCAGGCAGGTGGAGATGGGACCGCAGTCTCTCTACCAGCCCTACAGGGATGCTGGGCAGGCGGCCCAGATCCCCAGCGACAGACCCAGCTACAGGGAGGGGAGAGCATCGACCTCCCTCCCCAGCCGGAGTGTGCCTTCCAGGGAGAGGAGACAACCGGTCTCTCTCCCCAGCCGCAGCATGTTCCACAGGAAGCGGAGAGCATCGACCTCCCTTCCCAACGGCCACCGGAGTATCAGGAGGAGGAGGTAAGCCAATCTCCCCCTCCCCAGCTAACTCCTAACTTGGGCCCAGGGTTAACAGTGGAGATGTTAACCCCCACTGACCCCCACGTTCCCTTTGCCACCGGGCAGGACTATGCCCCAATTCCCCCAGCAGAAGAGCTGGCATCAGAACAGAGCGCTGCTGGCCTCTGCCCTACAGACCCCCTTGTTACAGGACTGGCCTGCAAACCCCTCACCCCAGCAGAAGCGCTGGCACCAGGGCAGAGTGCCGCTGGCCTCTGCCCCCCAAGTACCATCAGCTATTTGCCCAGCTGCGCCAGGAAGGCCGAGGATGCTGCACTTTCATCCTGCAACCTGGAACTTACAGGCCAGTACTACGTATTGTGGGGGGGCTACTTTGCTGCTAGCGATTATTTGTGGGTGGGTTGCGAGACTAACTTGGGCACTGACCGGCAGAAGGTCAGGTGCCTGGTTAGTCTCCCTCCAAAAGGGGAGATATGTTACAAACTGCTGTTTGTAACTGGCCCTTTAAATGAAAAATTGCCCTGCTTCCCTGGATTTTGGAGAAGCCTATTTGCCAGCCTCCTTCCTCATGACTATGGCCCCTGGAAGATTGTGCCCCTGAGGACATATTGACTTTTGTTGGGTGTGTGTGGCCCTTTAAGAACCATCTGGGGACATATTGTGACTTTAATGAACAATGCCCCTTTAAGACTATGTCCCCAGACCTGTGAAATGACTTGTCCCTGGCTTTCTCCCACTTGGTTCAGTTTCATTGTGTGCCATTAAGAGTTAAATTTTGTTCAGCTTCAAGAAACCTATTCTAAATACAAGTCTGCTGGGATTAGCTCTAATTAGGTTTAGTGATCAACTTTCCCATTGTCTAATCAGACTAGTATTGATAAGGTGGACTGCATTGTTTTATTGTGTGTAATGTTATCTGCTGAAGTAAATGTTGTGGCCTGTCAAAGGGAGTGTCTCTCTATCTAATATCAAATGTGTGATGGGGGATTTTATGCCTCCCCCTGAGAGTGTCCTGTTGGCATGTAACCTCAATAAAAAGGAGGCTGTGTGCTCCAGCACATCAGACCTATTTTCTGTCCCTCTAACTTGCAGCTTTGACTCATGTTTGTAGGGGACAGCTTCAGCTAATATCACTACAGGGATTGCTGACTATGGTGCTGATGATTCTTTGGTGAGCGCTAGGAGCATCCTTTTCTACGGTCCAACTTCCAGCCAGCCTGGAGGCAACCGTAACACTGACATTCTCTCAAGACTACCTGAAAAGCCTACAAAACAAACACCCTATGGAACTATTATTCCAGAACGGTGTTTTCAGGAAACTCTTGGGATAGCTTTTAATGAGGGAACTTATTTTCAAGACCAACAGCAAAGTGATGTTACACTGCCAAAACACTTGTTAACAAAAAACATTGACGGGTTATATTATAAAAGTGATAAGTTATACGTTCCACCGTCATTGAGAATGATTATTCTCAAAACCATGCATGACTCTTTCCTAACAGGTCACCCTGGGATGCAAAGGACCCTGGAATTAACAAAAAGATCTTATTGGTGGCCACAAATGTCCACTGATATAAAAAACTACATTCAATCATGTGAGATTTGCACTACCTGTAAGACTGAAAAACACAAACCAGTGGGTTATCTACTTTCTCTACCTATACCCGACAAACCATGGACTCATATAGCTCCTGACTTTATAGTTGAACTACCAAAATCAAGTAACAATAATACAATCATGGTGGTCGTTGACCTATTTTCAAAAATGGCTCACTTAATTCCCTTTCACAAACTTCCAACATCATTGGAAACTGCTACTCTATTAATTGAAAATGTCATTAAATTGCATGGTTTACCTCTATCAATAACCACGGATAGAGGTACTCAATTTACGCCTCGAATGTGGAAAGAACTCTGTAATTCTCTATCTATTGAACAACGCTTGAGTACCGCATACCATCCTCAGACGAATGGTCAAACGGAGAGAACTAATCAGTGGTTGGAAGAATATCTCAGATGTTTTGTCACACAAAACCAAGATAACTGGTCATCACTATTACCACTTGCAGAATTCGCTCACAATAACGCGTATCATTCCACAATCAAGACCACACCGTTCTTCACAAATTATGGGTTTCACCCAATATTCCATGTCAACCCTCAACATGACAGTCACTGCCCGGTTGTTAATGACACCACTAATAGCATTGCTGAAACCTTCTCCATTCTTGCTGATGACATTAAAACTGCCCAGGACAGACAGAAGGTCTACTACGACCTCAGAAGGAGACCTTGTATGGTTGTCGACGAAAAATCTCCGTCTCAGCACTCCGACTAGGAAACTGAATAGATTCTACATTGGTCCATTTCCGATTAAAAAGATAGTAAACTCTAACGCAGTAACCTTGGAACTCCCTGAAGAATATAGGATACATCCCACATTTCATGTTAACCTGCTTAAACCGTACAAGGAACTCAGGAATGCATCTACAAGGTCTAACGCCCAGGTACCTGTCGTCCCCGACTGTGAATTTGAAGTGGAAAAAATACTAGACTCAAGGAAAGTTTCCGGCCGGTTACAGTACTTGATCCATTGGAAGGGTTACCCATCCGATGATGATTCCTGGGAGCCTTCTGTTAATTTGTCGGCTCCAAGGTTGGTCTCTCTGTTTCATCGACGGAATCCGGACCGGCCTCATCCTTGAGCCTCGGAGTGGTTCATTTTGGAGGGGCCCTCTGTAACATCCTTAGGGTAGTTAAGGGTTAAACTCTATCTGCCTCTTTTTCATTTTGGTCTCCCTTTATAAGGCATGCCCATACTTGCTAACATTGCTTGGTATTGCATGTTTTTCCCTGCTGATACTGGCCATTCAGCACTTAGTGTCAAATTGGACGCAATCAGATTGTTTTGTTTCTCCCTGAAACCTTGTCTGACAAAACATTCTCAGCTCAACTTCTCAGCTTGTCCTGCTGGATCCGGCTACTTACAGCAACCTTTTCATCTCCAGCTTCACCGGACCGCATCTCAGGATCAGCTGTCTGGCGGGTGACGTCACCGACGGCCGCTTCGCTCTCTTCCGCAAACGCCACGCTTCAGTCTCCCTTATAGGCTGCCTTCCGCTGCTGGAGATAACTCTGCACAGTGTTTATCGCATCCTCTCCAAACACTCAGATTCTTCACTTATCCTTATACCACGCTTGGTAAGCGAACTCTGAACAACCCATTACATTGAACCATAACTTTGATTACATATATATATACATATCTTATTTTACATGCTGTTACAAGTCTGAGTGTTTATCATCTCTCATAGTTTTTCTTTGTGACATTATGTTAACTTGTTAGCCACAGTATCATACAGACATTGATACTGAGCTAACAAACAACTATATTAAATTATCCTAATAATCTATATAGGTATAAGTTTCTGCCTATATTATTTTTATTTGGGATTACATATCTATCTTTTGCTAATGTGTGTTTTAGTGAATAACATTTTTGGAAGTTACAATAACTAGACTCTGTATGTCTGAATTGTTACACTATGTCTGTGTGAGATTTTGTCCGTTGATAATTCGAAGCCTGAATCAGAATATCATCCAGATAAGGCGCTACTGCTATGCCCCGTGGTCTGAGAACCGCGTAAAGAGACCCTAAAACCTTTGAAAATTCTGGATGCCGTGGGAAGATCGAAAGTAAGAGCCACGAACTGATAATGTTTGTCCAGGAAGGCAAACCTTAAGAACCGATGATGATCCTTGTGAATAGGGACATGAAGGTATGCATCCTTCAAGTCCACAGTAGTCATATATTGACCCTCCTGAATCATTGGTAAGATTGTTCGTATAGTCTCCATTTTGAACGATGGGATTCAGAGAAATTTGTTTAGATACTTGAGATCTAAAATGGGTCTGAAAGTTCCTTCTTTTTTTGGGAACTACAAAAAGATTTGAATAAACCCCTGTCCCTGTTCCGGCTTTGGAACAGGACAAATTACTCCCATGGTATAGAGGTCTTTTACACAGCGTAAGAACGCCTCTCTTTGTATCTGGTCTACAGATAATTGTGAAAGATGAAATCTCCCCCTTGGAAGAAAATCTTTGAATTCTAGTTGATAGCCGTGGGTCACTATTTCCAGTGCCCAGGAGTCCTGAACATCTCTTGCCCAAGCCTGAGCAAAGAGAGAAAGTCTGCCCCCTACCAGATCCGGTCCCGGATCGGGGGCCACCCCTTCATGCTGTCTTGGAAACAGCAGCGGGCTTCTTGGATTGTTTACCTTTATTTCAAGTCTGGTTGGGTCTCCAGACTGACTTAGATTGAGCAAAATTCCCTTCCTGCTTTGTGGAGGAAGAAGAAGCAGAGGGTCCTCCTTTATAGTTTCGAAAGGAACGAAAATTATTCTGTTTACCCCTCATTTTAACAGACTTATCCTGAGGTAGGGTATGGCCTTTACCTCCAGTAATGTCAGAAATGATCTCCTTCAATTCAGGCTCGAATAGGATCTTACCCTTAAAAGGAATAGCCAAAAGCTTAGATTTTGATGACACATCAGCAGATCAAAATTTGAGCCATACCACTCTACGCGCCAGAATGGCAAAACCTGCATTCTTTGCTGCTAATTTAGCAATTTGAAAAGCAGCATCAGTAATAAAAGAATTAGCTAGCGTGAGAGCCTTAATTCTATCCAGAATATCATCTAATGGAGTCTCAACCTTCAGAGACTCTTCTAAAGCATCGAACCAAAAAGCTGCTGCAGTAGTTATTGGAACAATGCAAGCCGTAGGTTGTAAAAGGAAACCTTGATGAATAAATCATTTCTTTACAAGACCCTCTAACTTTTTATCCATAGGGTCTTTGAAAGCACAACTATCCTCAATAGGTATAGTTGTACGCTTAGCCAAAGTAGATATAGCTCCCTCCACCTTAGGGACCGTCACAAGTCCCGAATGATGTCTGATATGGGAAACATTTTCTTAAAAGTAGGAGGAGGAGAGAACGGTATACCTGGTCTATCCCATTCCTTTTTAACAATTTCCGAAATTCTTTTAGGAACCGGAAAAACATCAGGGTAAGTAGGCACCTCAAGATATTTATCCATCTTATTTCTCTGGTGGTATTATAATAGGGTCACAATCATCTAGAGTCGCTATAACCTCCCTAAGTAACAGACGTAGGTGTTCAAGCTTAAATTTAAATGACATAACGTATGAATGTGTCTGAGGTAACATATTTCCTGGGTCTGAAAGTTCACCCTCAGACAGCAATTCCCTAACCCCCAACTCAGAACACTGTGAGGGTACATCGGAAATAGCTAATAAAGCATCAGTATTTACATTAATACCTGACCTACTGCGTTTACCCTGTAACACTGGTAATTTGGATAATACCTCTGTGAGAGTAGTTGACATAACTGCAGCCATTTCCTGCAGAGTAAAAGCATTAGACGCACTAGAAGTACTTGGCGTTGCTTGTGTGGGTGTTAAAGGTTGTGACACTTGGGGAGAATTGGATGGCATATCCTGATTCTCTTCATACTGAGAATCATCCTTAGGCACACTTTCTTTACCTAAAATATGCTTCTTACATTGTAAGGCCCTTTCAGTACAAGAGGTACACAACGTAAGTGGGGGTTCCACAATGGCTTCTAAACACATAGAACAATTAGTATCCTCAATGTCAGACATGTTGAACAGACTAACAATAATCTTAAAAGTTGTTAAACACTTTCAACAATTTTTTCAAAAAATGTACTGCGCCTTTAAAAAATAAAAAAGTATACAATTTTTCCAAAACTGCTAATAAAAGCTAAATAACGAAATCCGTTTAGAAACACATGTTTAATGTCGCCAAAAATTATTCCACCTAAGAGCAATAGGCAAAATGAACCTTTTTCAGGACATTTTGAGTGAAAAAATACAATTTGTTTGACAAAATGACCCCTGCACCTCGCCACAGCTCTGCTGTGGCCCTTACCTGTCCTTAAAGTACTGGAAAAACGACTCTACCACGATCCGGTCATCAGAGCATAAGTTTAGGCCTAACCGGAGCTCATGCCTGTTGCCTTCTGAGCCAAAATGTACTGCGCGTCGGAGCACGCGAAAATAGGGCCCGCCCATCAAGGGCGATCACAAACTAATCCGTAACACCGCATAGGAAGCGGTTAGGAAAAAAACACCAAGTGGTCCCCCTAAAAACAACCTCATAATGCTGCAGCCCTTTATAAAACATAATAAAGATAATGAGCTGCCTCTCTCACGGCTAGATTTAGAGTTTTGTCGATAACGACCCGCGTAGCTAACGCTGGCTTTTTTCTGGCCGCACAGAGAGTCCACAGAATGGCTGCGTTAGGCTCCAAAAAAGGAGCGTAGAGCATATTTAATGCAACTTCAACTCTCGATACCAGAGTTGCTTACGGACGCGGCCAGCTTCAAAAACGTGCTCGTGCACGATTCCCCCATAGGAAACAATGGGGCTGTTTGAGCTGAAAAAAAACCTAACACCTGCAAAAAAGCAGCGTTAAGCTCCTAACGCAGCCCCATTGTATCCTATGGGGAAACACTTCCTACGTTTGCACCTAACACCCTAACATGTACCCCGAGTCTAAACACCCCTAACCTTACACTTATTAACCCCTAATCTGCCGCCCCCGCTAATGCTGACCCCTGCATATTATTATTAACCCCTAATCTGCCGCTCCGTAAACCGCCGCTACTTACATTATCCCTATGTACCCCTAATCTGCTGCCCCTAACACCGCCGACCCCTATATTATATTTATTAACCCCTAATCTGCCCCCCACGTCGTCGCCTCCACCTGCCTACACTTATTAACCCCTAATCTGCCGAGCGGACCGCACCGCTATTATAATAAAGTTATTAACCCCTAATCCGCCTCACTAACCCTATAATAAATAGTATTAACCCCTAATCTGCCCTCCCTAACATCGCCGACACCTAACTTCAAACATTAACCCCTAATCTGCCGACTGGAGCTCACCGCTATTCTAATAAATTTATTAACCCCTAAAGCTAAGTCTAACACTAACACCCCCCTAAGTTAAATATAATTTAAATCTAACGAAAATCAATCCGATCCGATCAGCCAATCAGATCGAGCTTGCATTCTATTGGCTGTTCCGATCAGCCAATAGAATGCGAGCTCAATCTGATTGGCTGATCGGATCGGCCAATCGGATTGAACTTGATTCTGATTGGCTGATTCCATCAGCCAATCAGAATTTTCCTTCCTTAATTCCGATTGGCTGATAGAATCCTATCAGCCAATCGGAATTCGAGGGACGCCATCTTGGATGACGTCCCTTAAAGGAGCCTTCATTCGTCGGTAGTCCGTCGGGCCAGCAGGATGTTCCGCGTCGGAGATCTGCAAGATGGATCCGGAAGAAAGAAGATTGAAGATGCCGTTGATAGAAGACTTCAGCCGGATCATGGACCTCTTCAGCTCCCGCTTGGATGATGACTTCAGCCGGATCATGGACCTCTTCAGCTCCCGCTTGGATGATGACTTCAGCCGGATCATGGACCTCTTCAGCCCCCCGCTTGGGCTTGGATCAGGACATCTGAGGAGCTCTTCTGGATCGATCGGTGAACCTGGTATGGTGAAGAAAAGGTAGGAAGATCTTCAGGGGCTTAGTGTTAGGTTTATTTAAGGGGGGTTTGGGTTAGATTAGGGGTATGTGGGTGGTGGGTTGTAATGTTGGGGGGGGGGTATTGTATGTGTTTTTTTTACAGGCAAAAGAGCTGAATTCTTTGGGGCATGCCCCGCAAAGGGCCCTGTTCAGGGCTGGTAAGGTAAAAGAGCTTTGAACTTTAGTAATTTAGAATAGGGTAGGGCATTTTTTTATTTTGGGGGTCTTTGTTATTTTATTAGGGGGCTTAGAGTAGGTGTAATTAGTTTAAAATTGTTGTAATATTTTTCTGATGTTTGTAAATATTTTTTTATTTTTTGTAACTTAGTTCTTTTTTATTTTTTGTACTTTAGTTAGTTTATTTAATTGTATTTATTTGTAGATATTGTATTTAATTAATTTATTGATAGTGTAGTGTTAGGTTTAATTGTAGGTAATTGTAGGTATTTTATTTAATTAATTTATTGATAGTGTAGTGTTAGGTTTAATTGTAACTTAGGTTAGGATTTATTTTACAGGTAATTTTGTAATTATTTTAACTATTTTAGCTATTGTACCTGGTTAAAATAAATACAAAGTTACCTGTAAAATAAATATAAATCCTAAAATAGCTATAATATAAATATAATTTATATTGTAGCTATATTAGGATTTATTTTACAGGTAAGTATTTAGCTTTAAATAGGAATAATTTATTTAATAAGAGTTAATTTATTTCGTTAGATTTAAATTATATTTAACTTAGGGGGGTGTTAGTGTTAGGGTTAGACTTAGCTTTAGGGGTTAATACATTTATTAGAATAGCGGTGAGCTCCAGTCGGCAGATTAGGGGTTAATGTTTGAAGTTAGGTGTCGGCGATGTTAGGGAGGGCAGATTAGGGGTTAATACTATTTATTATAGGGTTAGTGAGGCGGATTAGGGGTTAATAACTTTATTATAATAGCAGTGCGGTCCGCTCGGCAGATTAGGGGTTAATAAGTGTAGGCAGGTGGAGGCGACGTTGTGGGGGGCAGATTTGGGGTTAATAAATATAATATAGGGGTCGGCGGTGTTAGGGGCAGCAGATTAGGGGTACATAAGGATAACGTAAGTATCGGCGCTTTGCGGTCGGCAGATTAGGGGTTAATTATTGTAGGTAGCTGGCGGCGACGTTGTGGGGGGCAGATTAGGGGTTAATAAATATAATACAGGGGTCGGCGGTGTTAAGGGCAGCAGATTAGGGGTACATAAGGATAACGTAGGTGGCGGTCGGCAGATTAGGGGTTAAAAAAATTTAATAGAGTGTCGGCGATGTGGGGGGACCTCGGTTTAGGGGTACATAGGTAGTTTATGGGTGTTAGTGTACTTTAGAGCACAGTAGTTAAGAGCTTTATAAACCGGCGTTAGCCCAGAAAGCTCTTAACTACTGACTTTTTTCTGCGGCTGGAGTTTTGTCGTTAGATTTCTAACGCTCACTTCAGACACGACTCTAAATACCGGAGTTAGAAAGATCCCATTGAAAAGATAGGATACGCAATTGACGTAAGGGGATCTGCGGTATGGAAAAGTCGCGGCTGAAAAGTGAGCGTTAGACCCTTTCCTGACTGACTCCAAATACCGGCGGTAGCCTAAAACCAGCGTTAGGAGCCTCTAACGCTGGTTTTCACGGCTACCGCCAAACTCTAAATCTAGGCCTCAGTATCCTATACAAACACCCAATATGTCAATGAAAAAAATGTTTAAGTAAAGGAGTTTAAAGTAACACCCTTTTTCTTTCTTTAAAAACCAGGTCTACTTTAACCCCCTCTTTTAGCAAAGAATAAAATGTCAGCCATTCTGATATAACAGGTCTCCTCAGAAAAAATACTGAACATACCTCAATGCTAATAGCGTGCAGCTGTTCACCACACTGAAGATTTCTCTTGCACTACCTTCAGAAGCTCTGTGGGAACCAACGTGGATCTTAGTTACGTCTGCTAAGATCATCAACCTCAGGGCAGAAAACTTCTTCCATATCCCCCTGAGGAAAATAGTACACACCGGTACCATTTGAAAAATAAAAAACTTCTTGATTGAAGAAACTAAAACTAACACCTCACTTTACCTCTTCCTAGTATAACACAGGCAAAGAGAATGACTGAGGGTGGAGGGAAGGGAGGAGCTATATATACAGCTCTGCTGTGGTGCTCTTTGCCACTTCCTGTTAGCAGGAGGTTAATATCCCACAAGTAAGGATGAAATCCGTGGACTCGTCATATCTTTGTAAAAGAAATAAACCCTTAGATAGCTACAATGTTATTATTATTTTATAGGTAAGTATTTAGTTTTAAATAGGAATTATTTAGGTAATTGAAGTAATTTTATTTAGATTTATTGTAATTATATTTAAGTTAGGGGGTGTTAGGGTTAGACTTAGGTTTAGGGGTTAATACATTTAATATAATGGTGGTGACGTTGTGGGCGGCAGATTAGGGGTTAATAAATGTAGTTAGGTTGTGGCGACATTGGGGGCGGCAGATTAGGGGTTAATAAATATAATGTAGGGTTCGGCGATGTTGGGGGCAGCAGATTAGGGGTTCATAAGTATAATGTAGGTGTCGGCGGTGTCCGGAGTGGCAGATTAGGGGTTAACAATATAATGTAGGTGTTGACGATGTCGGGGGCGGCAGATTAGGGGTTAATAAATATAATGTAGGTGTCGGAGGTGTCCGGAGTGGCAGATTAGGGGTTAATAATATAATGTAGGTGTCGACGATGTTGGGGGCGGCAGATTAGGGGTTCATAAGTATAATGTAGGTGTCGGAGGTGTCCGGAGTGGCAGATTAGGGGTTAATAAATACAATGTAGGTGTCGACGATGTTGGGGGCGGCAGATTAGGGGTTAATAAGTGTAATGTAGGTGGCGGTGGTGTCCGGAGCGGCAGATTAGGGGTTAATAAGTATAATGTAGGTGTCGGAGGTGTCCGGAGTGGCAGATTAGGGGTTAATAATATAATGTAGGTGTCGACGATGTTGGGGGCGGCAGATTAGGGGTTAATAAGTGTAATGTAGGTGGCGGCGGTGTCCGGAGCGGCAGATTAGGGGTTAATAAGTATAATGCAGGTGTCGGTGATGTTGGGGGCAGCAGATTAGGGGTTCATAAGTATAATGTAGGTGTCGGAGGTGTCCGGAGTGGCAGGTTAGGGGTTAATAATATAATGTAGGTGTTGATGATGTTGGGGGCGGCAGATTAGGGGTTAATAAGTGTAATGTAGGTGGCGGTGGTGTCCGGAGCGGCAGATTAGGGGTTAATAAGTATAATGTAGCTGTCGGCGGTGTCCAGAGTGGCAGATTAGGGGTTAATAAGTATAATGCAGGTGTTGATGATGTCGGGGGCGGCAGATTAGGGGTTAATAAGTGTAATGCAGGTGTTGATGATGTCGGGGGCGGCAGATTAGGGGTTAATAAGTGTAATGTAGGTGTTGATGATGTCGGGGGCGGCAGATTAGGGGTTAATAAGTATAATGCAGGTGTCGGTGATGTTGGGGGTGGCAGATTAGGGGTTAATAAATGTAATGTAGGTGGCGGTGGTGTCCGGAGCGGCAGATTAGGGGTTAATAAGTATAATGTAGGTGTCGGCGGTGTCCAGAGTGGCAGATTAGGGGTTAATAAGTATAATGTAGGTGTTGATGATGTTGGGGGCGGCAGATTAGGGGTTAATAAGTATAATGCAGGTGTTGATGATGTCGGGGGCGGCAGATTAGGGGTTAATAAGTGTAATGTAGGTGTTGATGTCGGGGGCGGCAGATTAGGGGTTAATAATATAATGTAGGTGTTGACGATGTCGGGGGCGGCAGATTAGGGGTTAATAATATAATGTAGGTGTTGATGATGTCGGGGGCGGCAGATTAGGGGTTAATAAGTATAATGTAGGTGTTGATGATGTCGGGGGCGACAGATTAGGGGTTAATAAGTATAATGCAGGTGTCGGCGATGTCGGGGGCGGCAGATTAGGGGTTAATAAGTGCATTATTAGGGGTGTTTAGACTCAGGGTTCATGTTAGGGTGTTAGGTGTAGACATAAAATGTGTTTCCCCATAGGAATTAATGGGCTGTGTTAGGAGCTGAACGCCTCTTACCTTCTTGGCCTCTCTAGTATAATGTCTTCTAGTCAAGGGGGCACAGAAGTGCTATAAAAGTGCATTCTTCACAGTCAAAAAATCCCTTCTGTAGGAATTTCTTTTGACTTAAACTTTACAATAAGTTCTTATGCACAAGCTCTCTAGCACAGAAAATACTTTACATTAATTCTAATAGGGCAACCCCCCACTATATGTGTAGTTCTATTGCTATTCTCTCTGCCGTTAACATCTAATGCCTACTAGCTCCAATACCTGGAAATCTAATTTGAGACCCAAATCAACATATGTTCCCTCTTTGTCGACATCGCCAGAGATACCAGATTTTTGTAAAATGGTTGGCGATAATATTGAGCAAATACATGCTCATAATAAAAGTTACAATTTAACATTTCAAGAATCAGAAGCTTTAAAAGACTATCGGCTAGATTTAGAGTTTTGTCGGTAACGACCCGCGTAGCTAACACTGGCTTTTTTCCCCCCCGCACCTTTTAAATACCGCTGGTATTTAGAGTTCACAGAAGGGCTGCGTTAGGCTCCAAAAAGGGAGCGTAGAGCATATTTACCGCCACTGCAACTCTCAATACCAGCGGTGCTTACGGACGCAGCCAGCTTCAAAAACATGCTCGTGCACGATTCCCCCATAGAAAACTATGGGGCTGTTTGAGCTGAAAAAAAACCTAACACCTGCAAAAAAGCAGCGATCAGCTCCTAACGCAGCCCCATTGTTTCCTATGGGGAAACACTTCCTATGTCTGCACCTAACACCCTAACACGAACCCCGAGTCTAAACACCCCTAACCTTACACTTATTAACCCCTAATCTGCCGCCCCCGCTATCGCTGACACCTGCACTATCTATGTACCCCTAAACCGAGGCCCCCCCCACATCGCCGCCACTCTATTAAAATGTTTTAACCCCTAATCTGCCGCTCCATACACCGCTGCAACCTACGTTATCCCTATGTACCCCTAATCTGCTGCCCCTAACACCGCCGACCCCTATATTATATTTATTAACCCCTAATCTGCCGCCCCCAACGTCGCCTCCACCTACCTACAATTATTAACCCCTAATCTGCCGACCGGACCTCACCGCTACTATAATAAATGTATTAACCCCTAATACGCCTCACTCCCGCCTCAATAACCCTATAATAAATAGTATTAACCCCTAATCTGCCGACCCGACCTCAACGCTACTATAATAAATGTATTAACCCCTAATACGCCGCACTCCCGCCTCAATAACCCTATAATAAATAGTATTAACCCCTAATCTGCCCTCCCTAACATCGCCGACACCTAACTTCAAGTATTAACCCCTAATCTGCCGACCGGACCTCACCGCTACTCTAATAAATGTATTAACCCCTAAACCTAAGTCTAACCCTAACCCTAACACCCCCCTAAGTTAAATAATTTAAATCTAACGAAATAAATTAACTTCTTATTAAATAAATTATTCCTATTTAAAGCTAAATACTTACCTGTAAAATAAATCCTAATATAGCTACAATATAAATTATAATTATATTGTAGCTATTTTAGGATTTATTTTTATTTTACAGGCAAATTTCAATTTATTTTAACTAGGTACAATAGCTATTAAATAGTTAATAACTATTTAATAGCTTACCTAGCTAAAATAAAGAGAAATTTACCTGTAAAATAAAAACTAACCTAAGTTACAATTACACCTAACACTACACTATCATTAAATAAATTATTCCTATTTAAAACTAAATACTTACCTGTAAAATAAACCCTAAGATAGCTACAATATAATTAATAATTACATTGTAGCTATTTTAGGATTTATATTTATTTTACAGGGAACTTTGTATTTATTTTAGCTAGTTAGAATAGTTATTAAATAGTTATTAACTATTTAATAACTACCTAGCTAAAAGAAATACAAAATTACCTGTAAAATAAATCCTAATCTAAGTTACAATTAAACCTAACACTACACTATCATTAAATTAATTAAATAAATTAACTACAAATAACAACGATTAAATACAATTACATAAACTAACTAAAGTACAAAAAATAAAAAAGCTGTTACAAAAAATAAAAAAAATAAGTTACAAACATTTAAAAAATATTGCAACAATTTTAAGCTAATTACACCTAATCTAAGCCCCCTAATAAAATAACAAAGCCCCCCAAAATAAAAAAATGCCCTACCCTATTATAAATTAAAAAAGTTCAAAGCTCTTTTACCTTACCAGCCCTTAAAAGGGCCTTTTGCGGGGCATGCCCCAAAGAAAACAGCTCTTTTGCCTGTAAAAGAAAAATACAACCCCCCCCCCCCCAACATTAAAACCCACCACCCACATACCCCTAATCTAACCCAAACCCCCCTTAAATAAACCTAACACTACCCCCCTGAAGATCATCCTACCTTGAGTTGTCTTCAGCCAGCCGACCACCGATGGAACCGAAGAGGAGATCCGGAGCAGCAGAAGTCATCATCCAAGAGGCGCTGAAGAAGTCTTCCATCCAATGAAGTGATCCTCCAGGCGGCGCTGAAGAAGTCTTCCATCCGGGCGATGTCATCTTCCAAGCGGCGCTGAAGAAGTCTTCCATCCGGGCGATGTCATCTTCCAAGCGGCGCTGAAGAAGTCTTCTATCCGGGCGATGTCATCTTCCAAGCGGGGTCTTCAATCTTCTTCTTCAGGATCCATCTTCATTCCGCTGACGCGGAACATCCTTCTTCCCCGACGGACTACCGACGAATGAAGGCTCCTTTAAGGGACGTCATCCAAGATGGCGTCCCTCGAATTCCGATTGGCTGATAGGATTCTATCAGCCAATCGGAATTAAGGTAGGAAAATTCTGATTGGCTGATGGAATCAGTCAATCAGATTCAAGTTCAATCCGATTGGCTGATCTAATCAGCCAATCAGATTGAGCTTGCATTCTATTGGCTGTTCCGATCAGCCAATAGAATGCGAGCTCAATCTGATTGGCTGATTCAATCAGCCAATCAGATTTTTCCTACCTTAATTCCGATTGGCTGATAGAATCCTATCAGCCAATCGGAATTCGAGGGACGCCATCATGGATGACGTCCCTTAAAGGAGCCTTCATTCGTCGGTAGTCCGTCGGGGAAGAAGGATGTTCCGCGTCGGCGGAATAAAGATGGATCCTGAAGAAGAAGATTGAAGACCCCGCTTGGAAGATGACATTGCCCGGATGGAAGACATTTCTACAGCGCCGCTTGGAGGATCACTTCTGCCGCTCCGGATCTCCTCTTCGGTTCCATCGGTGGGTCGGCTGGCTGAAGACAACTCAAGGTAGGATGATCTTCAGGGGGGTAGTGTTAGGTTTATTTAAGGTGGGTTTGGGTTAGATTAGGGGTATGTGGGTGGTGGGTTGTAATGTTGGGGGGGTATTGTATGTTTTTTTTTTACAGGCCAAAGAGCTGAATTCTTTGGGGCATGCCCCGCAAAAGGCGCTTTTAAGGGCTGGTAAGGTAAAAGAGCTTTTCTATTTGTATTTTAGAATAGGATAGGGCATTTTTTTTATTTTGGGGGGCTTTGTTATTTTATTACGGGGCTTAGAGTAGGTGTAATTAGCTGAAAATTTTTATAATATTTTTCTAATGTCTGTAAATATTTTTTTATTTTTTGTAACTTAGTTCTTTTTTATTTTTTGTACTTTAGTTAGTTTATTTAATTGTATTTATTTGTAGGTATTGTATTTAATTTATTGATAGTGTAGTGTTAGGTTTAATTGTAGATAATTGTATGTATTTTATTTAATTAAATTATTGATAGTGTAGTGTTAGGTTTAATTGTAATTTAGGTTAGGATTTATTTTACAGATAATTTTGTAATTATTTTAACTAGGTAGCTATTAAATAGTTATTAACTATTTAATAGCTATTGTACCTGGTTAAAATAAATACAAAGTTGCCTGTAAAATAAATATTAATCCTAAAATAGCTACAATATAATTATAATTTATATTGTAGCTATATTAGGGTTTATTTTACAGGTAAGTATTTAGCTTTAAATAGGAATAATTTATTTAATAAGAGTTCATTTATTTCGTTAGATTTAAATTCTATTTAATTTAGGGGGGTGTTAGGGTTAGGGTTAGACTTAGCTTTAGGGGTTAATACATTTATTAGAGTAGCGGTGAGGTCCGGTCGGCAGATTAGGGGTTAATTCTTGAAGTTAGGTGTCGGCGATGTTAGGGAGGGCAAATTAGGGGTTAATACTATTTATTATAGGGTTATTGAGGCGGGAGTGAGGCGGATTAGGGGTTAATACATTTATTATAGTAGCGGTGAGGTCCGGTCAGCAGATTAGGGGTTAATAATTGTAGGTAGGTGGAGGCGACGTTGGGGGCGGCAGATTAGGGGTTAATAAATATAATATAGGGGTCGGCGGTGTTAGGGGCAGCAGATTAGAGGTTCATAGGGATAACGTAGGTTGCGGCGGTGTACGGAGCGGCAGATTAGGGGTTAAAAAATTTTAATAGAGTGGCGGCGATGTGGGGGGGCCTCGGTTTAGGGGTACATAGGTAGTTTATGGGTGTTAGTGTACTTTAGAGCACAGTAATTAAGAGCTTTATGAACCGGCGTTAGCCCAGAAAGCTCTTAACTCCTGACTTTTTTCTGCGGCTGGAGTTTTGTCGTTAGATTTCTAACGCTCACTTCAGCCAAGACTCTAAATACCGGCGTTAGAAATATCCCATTAAAAAGATAGGATACGCAAATTGCGTAGGGGGATCTGCGGTATGGAAAAGTCGCGGCTGCAAAGTGAGCGTTAGACCCTTACCTACCAGCGGTAGCCCAAAACCAGCGTTAGGAGCCTCTAACGGCTTTTTTGGTTTTGACGGCTAACGCCAAACTCTAAATCTAGCCGATTGAATCCTGGCAGGACATTATCATTAAGTCCTCTGACAAGGGCGGCAATGTGGTTTTATGGCCACAAAAAAAGTACATGGAGGAAGCCACGAAACAGCTGTCTAATTCCACCTGCTACAAAAAATGAATCGTTAATCCCCAGAGCATACACATGTCACTACATGATTTCATCACCATTGCACAATTACACACGTCACTACATGATTTCATCACCATTGCACAATTACACACGTCACTACATGATTTCATCACCATTGCACAATTACACACGTCACTACATGATTTCATCACCATTGCACAATTACACACGTCACTACATGATTTCATCACCATTGCACAATTACACACGTCACTACATGATTTCATCACCATTGCGCAATTACACACGTCACTACATGATTTCATCACCATTGCACAATTACACGTCACTACATGATTTCATCACCATTGCGCAATTACACACGTCACTACATGATTTCATCACCATTGCACAATTACACATGTCACTACATGATTTCATCACCATTGCGCAATTACACACGTCACTACATGATTTCATCACCATTGCACAATTACACACGTCACTACATGATTTCATCACCATTGCGCAATTACACACGTCACTACATGATTTCATCACCATTGCACAATTACACGTCACTACAGGATTTCATCACCATTGCACAATTACACACGTCACTACATGATTTCATCACCATTGCACAATTACACACGTCACTACATGATTTCATCACCATTGCACAATTACATGTCACTACATGATTTCATCACCATTGCACAATTACACACGTCACTACATGATTTCATCACCATTGCACAATTACACACGTCACTACATGATTTCATCACCATTGCACAATTACACACGTCACTACATGATTTCATCACCATTGCGCAATTACACACGTCACTACATGATTTCATCACCATTGCACAATTACACACGTCACTACATGATTTCATCACCATTGCACAATTACACACGTCACTACATGATTTCATCACCATTGCACAATTACACGTCACTACATGATTTCATCACCATTGCACAATTACACGTCACTACATGATTTCATCACCATTGCGCAATTACACACGTCACTACATGATTTCATCACCATTGCACAATTACACACGTCACTACATGATTTCATCACCATTGCACAATTACACACGTCACTACATGATTTCATCACCATTGCACAATTACACGTCACTACATGATTTCATCACCATTGCACAATTACACATGTCACTACATGATTTCATCACCATTGCACAATTACACACGTCACTACATGATTTCATCACCATTGCACAATTACACACGTCACTACATGATTTCATCACCATTGCACAATTACACGTCACTACATGATTTCATCACCATTGCGCAATTACACACGTCACTACATGATTTCATCACCATTGCACAATTACACACGTCACTACATGATTTCATCACCATTGTACAATTACACACGTCACTACATGATTTCATCACCATTGCACAATTACACACGTCACTACATGATTTCATCACCATTGCACAATTACACACGTCACTACATGATTTCATCACCATTGCACAATTACACACGTCACTACATGATTTCATCACCATTGCACAATTACACGTCACTACATGATTTCATCACCATTGCGCAATTACACATGTCACTACATGATTTCATCACCATTGCACAATTACACATGTCACTACATGATTTCATCACCATTGCACAATTACACACGTCACTACATGATTTCATCACCATTGCACAATTACACGTCACTACATGATTTCATCACCATTGCACAATTACACATGTCACTACATAATTTCATCACCATTGCACAATTACACACTTCACTACATGATTTCATCACCATTGCACAATTACACATGTCACTACATAATTTCATCACCATTGCACAATTACACATGTCACTACATGATTTCATCACCATTGCACAGTTACACACGTCACTACATGATTTCATCACCATTGCACAATTACACACATCACTACATGATTTCATCACCATTGCACAATTACACACGTCACTACATGATTTCATCACCATTGCACAATTACACACGTCACTACATGATTTCATCACCATTGCACAATTACACACATCACTACATGATTTCATCACCATTGCACAATTACACACGTCACTACATGATTTCATCACCATTGCACAATTACACACGTCACTACATGATTTCATCACCATTGCACAATTACACACGTCACTACATGATTTCATCACCATTGCGCAATTACACACGTCACTACATGATTTCATCACCATTGCGCAATTACACACGTCACTACATGATTTCATCACCATTGCACAATTACACATGTCACTACATGATTTCATCACCATTGCACAATTACACATGTCACTACATGATTTCATCACCATTGCACAATTACACACGTCACTACATGATTTCATCACCATTGCACAATTACACACGTCACTACATGATTTCATCACCATTGCACAATTACACACGTCACTACATGATTTCATCACCATTGCGCAATTACACACGTCACTACATCATTTCATCACCATTGCACAATTACACACGTCACTACATCATTTCATCACCATTGCACAATTACACACGTCACTACATGATTTCATCACCATTGCGCAATTACACACGTCACTACATGATTTCATCACCATTGCACAATTACACACGTCACTACATGATTTCATCACCATTGCACAATTACACACGTCACTACATGATTTCATCACCATTGCACAATTACACACGTCACTACATGATTTCATCACCATTGCGCAATTACACATGTCACTACATGATTTCATCACCATTGCGCAATTACACATGTCACTACATGATTTCATCACCATTGCACAATTACACATGTCACTACATGATTTCATCACCATTGCACAATTACACACGTCACTACATGATTTCATCACCATTGCACAATTACACACGTCACTACATGATTTCATCACCATTGCGCAATTACACACGTCACTACATGATTTCATCACCATTGCGCAATTACACGTCACTACATGATTTCATCACCATTGTACAATTACACGTCACTACATGATTTCATCACCATTGCACAATTACACACGTCACTACATGATTTCATCACCATTGCACAATTACACACGTCACTACATGATTTCATCACCATTGCACAATTACACACGTCACTACATGATTTCATCACCATTGCACAATTACACACGTCACTACATGATTTCATCACCATTGCACAATTACACATGTCACTACATGATTTCATCACCATTGCGCAATTACACACGTCACTACATGATTTCATCACCATTGCACAATTACACACGTCACTACATGATTTCATCACCATTGCGCAATTACACACGTCACTACATGATTTCATCACCATTGCACAATTACACGTCACTACATGATTTCATCACCATTGCACAATTACACGTCACTACATAATTTCACTTCTTTTTATTTCTCATCACATACTAGTCGCACTGTTATCACCTTATTATTATTTTGGTATTCCCACCTCACATTTCACATTTTATTAATTTTCTTTTATCTCCATGTGGGAATTTGTTTTATTCCAAACACGTTTTTTCTAATTATTCATCATTCGATCCTTTCAAAATAAAGATCATCATCCATTAAAAAAATTCCCATTAATATTGACACATCTCCTTGAATATTACATAAAAATATTAATGCAGGGTGCTCTATTGGATATCACCACTTTGTGGAATCTTTACCAAGGAACATCCATATTTCTTCTATGACTTCTAACCACTTTTCAATTAATTCTATGCCATGAGCTAGACTGGATAGGATACCTGAGGTTAGGATAACATTTTCTCAAATTTATTGACCAATTATCACTCAAGACGACATGTACAAATAATAAGAACCTCTGACTAATCTACTAGAGTACGGATGAAATCCAGTCTTAGGTGGCATAATTGGATTTTTTGTAGCTCATATTAAAATTATTTCGTAATCTGGTGACCAGGATACAATGTTTCCCCTCTGCACCATTCAAGGCATCCAATATTTCTCAGATTTCTAACGATATTACACCTTACCTATCTGAGTATGCTTAGGCTGCACTAATCCATCGGGCAGTTGATATATGTGACCTAGTGTGCACCGATGACCAGTAATAACAAACGGAATTAGCACATCATTTTATAGATGTGATTAACAAAAGACTATCACTGATATCCTCACTTAAGGATCTTCGCATTTGCGCATATGTTACATGGTTGATTGGCAGAGGATAATATAACTTGAACTGTAATGGCTTTGCTTCCATACACTAAGTGAATATCAGATATGCATTTACTTTTCTGCCTACTCTTACTACCATTTGAATATCATTTTTATGAATAGTAGGGTAGACCTATGCACTTATATTTAAAAGCGAGCTGGATGTTATAACCAGTACTGATCTATCTGGACACTTAATAATAATATAAACAGTATCGGTCTAGCTCATTTCTAATGCATGCATATATTACAAATGTTTGTTCACTTCGGTCATTTATGTATTATCACGTGATTGACAGATCTAGCTGGCCAATTGTAACTAAACTTCTTTCCTATCACATTGGAAGGTGGGATTTACGGATTGTCAAATGGGCTGCTAATGCGGTGGCCCGCACCCCCTCTGAAGAAGCGTTTTTGTGAAACGCGTGTCAGGGGTCGTCTGGAGCAACTCTGTCTCTCCAGTCCTTCTTTTAATGCTGCTTACCTAGGTTTAAACCTGTCTCCCAGTAAGATCATCGGTTATTTCAGCCGTGCAGTTTAGTTTAAAATGATAAAAACTAAGATAATGTAATCTCAGCCCTCGGATTGTAAGGGCTTTTTCATAGTCAAATATAGTCACTGCTGGCTGTTATTTTCTTATACCATAGGCACACTGTGGGAGTTTCAGTGTTTTCCCTGGTTAGCCTAAGCCTTGTGTATGAATGAGATCCAATTTTTTCTTATTTTTAAAAAAAAAAAAATTAATTTCAATAAAGTTATTTGTATGAATTATAATTGAAATATTATATACAGATTTTTCCATAAAAAATATTTTTTTTCTCAGAGCAGAAATATAATTCCCAACGCAGACTAAAGCTACTTATACTTAATTGTATGATCTATTACAATTACTTTGTTAGTTGTCACTATACATAGGAAAGACCAACAGTCCAGAGGTCAGCTAAGTTTAGGAAAGACCTATAGGTCAGAGTTCTGCATTTATACATAACACAAGCTCACTGTAACATATCTCAGCCTAATGTCACTATCCCTTTAAGACTTCCTTCTCTGACTGCTGCATTTGGGCAGTATTCACATTCAGCTTGCTTGCCTGCCTGATTAATCATTCATGCACCTGATTACCTCAGCCTCTTTTTAAGCCTTCTCAGGTCTAATGTGCTTTGCATTAACATTGAAGTGTGATCCTGAACAGAGGCTTGTGTCAGTTTTCTGCTTGAACTTACCAACTATTCCAAGATACAGCATTTTCTATTACCTATGCTAAATCTCATCAAACCGCAAGTATCAAAAAACAGAATTTATGTTTACCTGATAAATTACTTTCTCCAACGGTGTGTCCGGTCCACGGCGTCATCCTTACTTGTGGGATATTCTCTTCCCCAACAGGAAATGGCAAAGAGCCCAGCAAAGCTGGTCACATGATCCCTCCTAGGCTCCGCCTACCCCAGTCATTCGACCGACGTTAAGGAGGAATATTTGCATAGGAGAAATCATATGATACCGTGGTGACTGTAGTTAAAGAAAATAAATTATCAGACCTGATTAAAAAACCAGGGCGGGCCGTGGACCGGACACACCGTTGGAGAAAGTAATTTATCAGGTAAACATAAATTCTGTTTTCTCCAACATAGGTGTGTCCGGTCCACGGCGTCATCCTTACTTGTGGGAACCAATACCAAAGCTTTAGGACACGGATGAAGGGAGGGAGCAAATCAGGTCACCTAGATGGAAGGCACCACGGCTTGCAAAACCTTTCTCCCAAAAATAGCCTCAGAAGAAGCAAAAGTATCAAATTTGTAAAATTTAGTAAAAGTGTGCAGTGAAGACCAAGTCGCTGCCTTACATATCTGATCAACAGAAGCCTCGTTCTTGAAGGCCCATGTGGAAGCCACAGCCCTAGTGGAATGAGCTGTGATTCTTTCAGGAGGCTGCCGTCCGGCAGTCTCATAAGCCAATCTGATGATGCTTTTAATCCAAAAAGAGAGAGAGGTAGAAGTTGCTTTTTGACCTCTCCTTTTACCAGAATAAACAACAAACAAGGAAGATGTTTGTCTAAAATCCTTTGTAGCATCTAAATAGAATTTTAGAGCACGAACAACATCCAAATTGTGCAACAAACGTTCCTTCTTTGAAACTGGATTCGGACACAAAGAAGGCACGACTATCTCCTGGTTAATGTTTTTGTTAGAAACAACTTTCGGAAGAAAACCAGGTTTAGTACGTAAAACCACCTTATCTGCATGGAACACCAGATAAGGAGGAGAACACTGCAGAGCAGATAATTCTGAAACTCTTCTAGCAGAAGAAATTGCAACCAAAAACAAAACTTTCCAAGATAATAACTTGATATCAACGGAATGTAAGGGTTCAAACGGAACCCCCTGAAGAACGGAAAGAACTAAATTGAGACTCCAAGGAGGAGTCAAAGGTTTGTAAACAGGCTTGATTCTAACCAGAGCCTGAACAAAGGCTTGAACATCTGGCACAGCTGCCAGCTTTTTGTGAAGTAACACAGACAAGGCAGAAATCTGTCCCTTCAAGGAACTTGCAGATAATCCTTTCTCCAAACCTTCTTGAAGAAAGGATAGAATCTTAGGAATTTTTACCTTGTCCCAAGGGAATCCTTTAGATTCACACCAACAGATATATTTTTTCCATATTTTGTGGTAAATTTTTCTAGTTACAGGCTTTCTGGCCTGAACAAGAGTATCAATGACAGAATCTGAGAACCCTCGCTTTGATAAGATCAAGCGTTCAATCTCCAAGCAGTCAGTTGGAGTGAGACCAGATTCGGGTGTTCGAACGGACCTTGAACAAGAAGGTCTCGTCTCAAAGGTAGCTTCCATGGTGGAGCCGATGGCATATTCACCAGGTCTGCATACCAAGTCCTGCGTGGCCACGCAGGAGCTATCAAGATCACCGATGCCCTCTCCTGATTGATCCTGGCTACCAGCCTGGGGATGAGAGGAAACGGCGGGAATACATAAGCTAGTTTGAAGGTCCAAGGTGCTACTAGTGCATACACTAGAGTCGCCTTGGGATCCCTGGATCTGGACCCGTAGCAAGGAACCTTGAAGTTCTGACGAGAGGCCATCAGATCCATGTCTGGAATGCCCCACAATTGAGTAATTTGGGCAAAGATTTCCGGATGGAGTTCCCACTCCCCCGGATGAAATGTCTGACGACTCAGAAAATCCGCTTCCCAATTTTCCACTCCTGGGATGTGGATTGCAGACAAGTGGCAGGAGTGAGTCTCCGCCCATTGAATGATTTTGGTCACTTCTTCCATCGCCAGAGAACTCCTTGTTCCCCCCTGATGGTTGATGTACGCAACAGTCGTCATGTTGTCTGATTGAAACCGTATGAACTTGGCCTTTGCTAGGTGAGGCCAAGCCTTGAGAGCATTGAATATCGCTCTCAGTTCCAGAATATTTATCGGGAGAAGAGATTCTTCCCGAGACCAAAGACCCTGAGCTTTCAGGGGTCCCCAGACCGCGCCCCAGCCCACCAGGCTGGCGTCGGTCGTGACAATGACCCACTCTGGTCTGCGGAAGCTCATCCCCTGTGACAGGTTGTCCAGGGACAGCCACCAACGGAGTGAATCTCTGGTCCTCTGATCTACTTGTATCGTCGGAGACAAGTCTGTATAGTCCCCATTCCACTGACTGAGCATGCACAGTTGAAATGGTCTTAGATGAATTCGCGCAAAAGGAACTATGTCCATTGCCGCTACCATCAAACCTATTACTTCCATGCACTGCGCTATGGAAGGAAGAGGAACAGAATGAAGTCTTTGACAAGAGTTTAGAAGTTTTGATTTTCTGGCCTCTGTCAGAAAAATCCTCATTTCTAAGGAGTCTATTATTGTTCCCAAGAAGGGAACCCTTGTTGACGGAGATAGAGAACTTTTTTCTACGTTCACTTTCCACCCGTGAGATCTGAGAAAGGCCAGGACAATGTCCGTGTGAGCCTTTGCTTGGGGAAGGGACGACGCTTGAATCAGAATGTCGTCCAAGTAAGGTACTACTGCAATGCCCCTTGGTCTTAACACCGCTAGAAGGGACCCTAGTACCTTTGTGAAAATCCTTGGAGCAGTGGCTAATCCGAACGGAAGTGCCACAAACTGGAAATGCTTGTCCAGGAATGCGAACCTTAGGAACCGATGATGTTCCTTGTGGATAGGAATATGTAGATACGCATCCTTTAAATCCACCGTGGTCATGAATTGACCTTCCTGGATGGAAGGAAGAATTGTTCGAATGGTTTCCATTTTGAACGATGGAACCTTGAGAAACTTGTTTAGGATCTTGAGATCTAAGATTGGTCTGAATGTTCCCTCTTTTTTGGGAACTACGAACAGATTGGAGTAGAACCCCATCCCTTGTTCTTCTAATGGAACAGGATGAATCACTCCCATTTTTAACAGGTCTTCTACACAATGTAAGAATGCCTGTCTTTTTATGTGGTCTGAAGACAATTGAGACCTGTGGAACCTCCCCCTTGGGGGAAGCCCCTTGAATTCCAGAAGATAACCTTGGGAGACTATTTCTAGTGCCCAAGGATCCAGAACATCTCTTGCCCAAGCCTGAGCGAAGAGAGAGAGTCTGCCCCCCACCAGATCCGGTCCCGGATCGGGGGCCAACATCTCATGCTGTCTTGGTAGCAGTGGCAGGTTTCTTGGCCTGCTTTCCTTTGTTCCAGCCTTGCATTGGTCTCCAGGCTGGCTTGGCTTGAGAAGTATTACCCTCTTGCTTAGAGGACGTAGCACTTGGGGCTGGTCCGTTTCTGCGAAAGGGACGAAAATTAGGTTTATTTTTGGCCTTGAAAGACCTATCCTGAGGAAGGGCGTGGCCCTTGCCCCCAGTGATATCAGAGATAATCTCTTTCAAGTCAGGGCCAAACAGCGTTTTCCCCTTGAAAGGAATGTTAAGCAATTTGTTCTTGGAAGACGCATCCGCTGACCAAGATTTTAACCAAAGCGCTCTGCGCGCCATAATAGCAAAACCAGAATTTTTCGCCGCTAACCTAGCCAATTGCAAAGTGGCGTCTAGGGTGAAAGAATTAGCCAATTTGAGAGCACGGATTCTGTCCATAATCTCCTCATAAGGAGGAGAATCACTATCGATCGCCTTTACTAGCTCATCGAACCAGAAACACGCGGCTGTAGTGACAGGGACAATGCATGAAATTGGTTGTAGAAGGTAACCCTGCTGAACAAACATCTTTTTAAGCAAACCTTCTAATTTTTTATCCATAGGATCTTTGAAAGCACAACTATCTTCTATGGGTATAGTGGTGCGTTTGTTTAAAGTAGAAACCGCTCCCTCGACCTTGGGGACTGTCTGCCATAAGTCCTTTCTGGGGTCGACCATAGGAAACAATTTTTTAAATATGGGGGGAGGGACGAAAGGTATACCGGGCCTTTCCCATTCTTTATTTACAATGTCCGCCACCCGCTTGGGTATAGGAAAAGCTTCTGGGAGCCCCGGGACCTCTAGGAACTTGTCCATTTTACATAGTTTCTCTGGGATGATCAAATTCTCACAATCATCCAGAGTGGATAATACCTCCTTAAGCAGAGCGCGGAGATGTTCCAACTTAAATTTAAATGTAATCACATCGGGTTCAGCTTGTTGAGAAATTTTCCCTGAATCCGAAATTTCTCCCTCAGACAAAACCTCCCTGGCCCCCTCAGACTGGTGTAGGGGCATTTCAGAACCATTATCATCAGCGTCCTCATGCTCTTCAGTATCTAAAACAGAGCAGTCGCGCTTACGCTGATAAGTGGGCATTTTGGCTAAAATGTTTTTGATAGAATTATCCATTACAGCCGTTAATTGTTGCATAGTAAGGAGTATTGGCGCGCTAGATGTACTAGGGGCCTCCTGAGTGGGCAAGACTCGTGTAGACGAAGGAGGGAATGATGCAGTACCATGCTTACTCCCCTCACTTGAGGAATCATCTTGGGCATCATTTTCAGTGTCACATAAATCACATTTATTTAAATGAGAAGGAACCCTGGCTTCCCCACATTCAGAACACAGTCTATCTGATAGTTCAGACATGTTAAACAGGCATAAACTTGATAACAAAGTACAAAAAACGTTTTAAAATAAAACCGTTACTGTCACTTTAAATTTTAAACTGAACACACTTTATTACTGCAATTGCGAAAAAGTATGAAGGAATTGTTCAAAATTCACCAAAATTTCACCACAGTGTCTTAAAGCCTTAAAAGTATTGCACACCAAATTTGGAAGCTTTAACCCTTAAAATAACGGAACCGGAGCCGTTTTTAACTTTAACCCCTTTACAGTCCCTGGTATCTGCTTTGCTGAGACCCAACCAAGCCCAAAGGGGAATACGATACCAAATGACGCCTTCAGAAAGTCTTTTCTATGTATTAGAGCTCCTCACACCTGCGACTGCATGTCATGCCTCTCAAAAACAAGTGCGCAATACCGGCGCGAAAATGAGGCTCTGCCTATGATTAGGGAAAGCCCCTAAAGAATAAGGTGTCTAAAACAGTGCCTGCCGATATTATTTTACCAAAATACCCAGATTAAATGATTCCTCAAGGCTAAATATGTTTATATATGAATCGATTTAGCCCAGAAAATGTCTACAGTCTTAATAAGCCCTTGTGAAGCCCTTATTTACTATCTGAATAAAAATGGCTTACCGGATCCCATAGGGAAAATGACAGCTTCCAGCATTACATCGTCTTGTTAGAATGTGTCATACCTCAAGCAGCAAAAGACTGCTCACTGTTCCCCCAACTGAAGTTAATTCCTCTCAACAGTCCTGTGTGGAACAGCCATGGATTTTAGTAACGGTTGCTAAAATCATTTTCCTCTTACAAACAGAAATCTTCATCTCTTTTCTGTTTCAGAGTAAATAGTACATACCAGCACTATTTTAAAATAACAAACTCTTGATTGAATAATAAAAACTACAGTTAAACACTAAAAACTCTAAGCCATCTCCGTGGAGATGTTGCCTGTACAACGGCAAAGAGAATGACTGGGGTAGGCGGAGCCTAGGAGGGATCATGTGACCAGCTTTGCTGGGCTCTTTGCCATTTCCTGTTGGGGAAGAGAATATCCCACAAGTAAGGATGACGCCGTGGACCGGACACACCTATGTTGGAGAAATAACTCCATTCTGTTTCCTGGACACAGCTACTTAACAATCTCTGAACTTTATTATAAATCAACTATGCTTTTGCTTACCATCACTCTCTAATTACAATAACATCATCTTACTCAGAACTTTATAACTATTTCTGTGCTTCTAGTTGTCATTGCTGAAATAACCTGCAACAAACCTAGTTTGATCAAACAGTAATTAATGCCTGAGACTTGTAACTTGTCTATCACTTGTGCTGCTCTGATTATACTGATATACAGCTTTACATAATATTATGAACTGTGAACCTGCAACAAACCTTGGTTTGCATATATATGCACAAAACAGTAATTAATGCCTAAGACTTGCAACTTGTTTATCACTTGTGCTGCTGTGTTTAACCCTGACATACAACCTTATAAAACATTATGTACTGTGAACCTACAACAAACCTTAGTTTGCATCTAAGTATCAAACTTCTATCTGTTTACTCTGGAGCCTGAACATTGCTATATATTTCTCTCATTGAATCCTGCAGCTACTCCTGTTAACTAATTATAACTCACAGTGAAGCCAGAATATATTGTAAACAAATATTGTACCCTCCATTAATTCTTCAATAACTTCTAGCAACTATGAATCCCAGAATATGCTCTATCCACGTCCAGGATACTCTTCCCCGGGTCAGGGGTCGGTGTCTTCAAATCCCTACCACTGCCCCGAGGGTCTGTTTCCTGAGCGCATGTACACCGGATCATGACACTCACACAACAGGCTTACCTTGTTAGCTCGGAGATAAACCGCACCCCGTGGTCAGTAATCTGTGTGTGATCGGTTAGATCCAATTCCAAAAGACAGTTCAGACCACAAATCAATGCTAGTCCTGAATCTGAGAGTGTGTGCCGTCCCGGGAGAAGCAGACGTTTCAGAGACATGCCTACAAAACACAAGATATCATAACCTAAACTGAGGGATGTGAAGCAAAGGGAAATGAAACTGTCTGAAAATGCCACCAGAAATACAGAGACACAACATACAGCGTCACCAGGTACAGACAGAGACACAAGATACAGACAGAGGCCCCTAGTTATCAAGCCGTCAACCTCAAATACGCTGGAATTCCGCAGCGTATTTGTGGCGAGGCTAATTCGCCTTAGTTATCAAGCCCTACACACCGGCAAAAGTAGAATTTAGTGACGTAAGCTTCGATCTGCCGGACTCAGTCCGACACAGATCGATTCTTACGTCACTCCAGATGTTCCGCACACAAGTTCGGCACAATCTGACTACTTTTGCTAGTTATCAAAAAACTAGCAGGTACACTCGGCACTTTTCCGGCCCAGCCCTGGAGGCGGCGGATTCCATAGGAATCAATGGGAGTCTGACCATAGCGAAAGTTCATGTTCGCTGCTGCCCGACATCCCATTGATTCCTATGTGAAATGTCTGCACCTAACACCCTAACATGTACCCCGAGTCTAAACACCCCTAATCTGTCCCCCCTACACCGCCGCAACTAAATACATTTATTACCCCCTAAACCGCCGCTCCCAGAGCCCACCGCCACTGTAATAAACTTATTAACCCCTAAACCGCCGCTCCTAGACCCCGCCGCAACTATAATAAATATGTTAACCCCTAAACCGACGCTCCTGGAGCCCACCGCCATTCTAATAAACTTATTAACCCCTAAATCGCCGATCCCGGACCCCGCCGCCACCTATATTAAATGTATTAACCCCTAATCTGCCCCCCCTACACCGTCGCCACCTATAATAAATTTATTAACCCCTATCCTGCCCCCCCCACACCGTCGCCACCTATAATAAATTTATTAACCCCTAATCTGCCCCCCTACACCGTCGCCACCTATAATAAATTTATTAACCCCTATCCTGCCCCCCTACCCCGCCGCAACTATAATACAATTATTAACCCCTAAACCTAAGTCTAACCCTAACCCTAATACCCCCTAACTTAAATATTATTTAAATACATCTAAATATTATAACTCTTATTAACTAAATTAATCCTATTTAAAACTAAATACTTACCTTTAAAATAAACCCTAATATAGCTACAATATAAATAATAATTAGGATTTATATTTATTTTACAGGTAACTTCGTATTTATTTGAGATAGTTAGAATAGTTATTAAATAGTTATTAACTATTTAATAACTACCAAGCTAAAAGAAATACAAAATTACCTGTAAAATAAATCCTAACCTAAGTTACAATTAAACCTAACACTACACTATCATTAAATTAATAAAATAAATTACCTACAAATAACTACAATTAAATACAATTAAATAAACTAACTAAAGTACAAAAAAATAAAAAAAATAAGTTACAAAAAATAAAAAAAATAAGTTACAAACATTTCAAAAATATTACAACAATTTTAAGCTACTTACACCTAATCTAAGCCCCCTAATAAAATAACAAAGCCCCCCAAAATAAAAAAATGCCCTACCCTATTCTACATTAAATAGTTAACAGCTCTATCACCTTACCAGGCATGCCCCAAAGAATTCAGCTCTTTTGCCTGTAAAAAAAAATATACAACCCCCCCCAACATTAAAACCCACCACCCACATACCCCTAATCTAACCCAAACCCCCCTTAAATAAACCTAACACTACCCCCCTGAAGATCACCCTACCTTTAGCCGTCTTCAGCCAGCCGACCACCGATGGAACAGAAGAGGAGATCCGCAGCGGCCGAAGTCTTCATCCAAGGGGCGCTGAAAAGGTCTTCCATCCGATTGAAGTCATCATCCAGGCTGCGTCTTCAATGTTCATCCACCCGGAGCGGAGCCATCTTCAGACGAGCCGACGCGGAGCCATCTTCTTCCACCGACGACTGAACGACAAATGATGGTTCCTTTAAGTGACGTCATCCAAGATGGCGTCCCTCAAATTACGATTGGCTGATAGGATTCTATCAGCCAATCGGAATTAAGGTAGGAAAAATATGATTGGCTGATTAAATCAGCCAATCAGATTGAAGTTCAATCGGATTGACTGATCCAATCAGCCAATCAGATTGAGCTCACATTCTATTGGCTGATTGGAACAGCCAATAGAATGCAAGCTCAATCTGATTGGCTTATTGGATCAGCCAATCCGATTGAACTTCAATCTGATTGGCTGATTTAATCAGCCAATCATATTTTTCCTACCTTAATTCCGATTTGCTGATAGAATCCTATCAGCCAATCGGAATTCGAGGGACACCATCTTGGATGACGTCACTTAAAGGAACCGTCATTCGTCGTTCAGTCGTCGGTGGAAGAAGATGGCTCCGCGTCGGCTCGTCTGAAGATGGCTCCGCTCCGGATGGATGAAGATTGAAGACGCCACCTGGATGATGACTTCAATCGGATAGAAGACCTCTTCAGCGCCCCTTGGATGATGACTTCAATCGGATGGAAGACTTCTTCAGCGCCCCTTGGATGAAGACTTCGGCCGCTGCGTATCTCCTCTTCTGTTCCATCGGTGGTCGGCTGGCTGAAGACGGCTAAAGGTAGGGTGATATTCAGGGGGGTAGTGTTAGGTTTATTTAAGGGGGGTTTGGGTTAGATTAGGGGTATGTGGGTGGTGGGTTTTAATGTTGGGGGGGGTTGTATTTTTTTTTTTTACAGGCAAAAGAGCTGAATTCTTTGGGGCATGCCCCGCAAAAGGCCCTTTTAAGGGCTGGTAAGGTAATAGAGCTGTTAACTATTTAATGTAGAATAGGGTAGGGCATTTTTTTATTTTGGGGGGCTTTGTTATTTTATTAGGGGGCTTAGATTAGATGTAAGTAGCTTAAAATTGTTGTAATGTTTTTTAAATGTTTGTAACTTATTTTTTTTATTTTTTGTACTTTAGTTAGTTTATTTAATTGTAGTTATTTGTAGGTAATTTATTTAATTAATTTAATGATAGTGTAGTGTTAGGTTTAATTGTAACTTAGGTTAGGATTTATTTTACAGGTAATTTTGTATTTATTTTAGCTAGGTAGTTATTAAAAAGTTAATAACTATTTAATAACTATTCTAACTAGCTAAAATAAATACAAAGTTACCTGTAAAATAAATATAAATCCTAAAATAGCTACAATATAATTATTAATTACATTGTAGCTATCTTAGGGTTTATTTTATAGGTAAGTATTTAGTTTTAAATAGGATTAATTTAGTTAATAAGAATAATATTTATTTAGATGTATTTAATTAATATTTAAGTTAGGGGGGTGTTAGGTTTAGGGTTAGACTTAGGTTTAGGGGTTAATAATTTTATTATAGTTGCGGCGATGAAGGGGGGCAGGATAGGGGTTAATAAATTTATTATAGGTGGAGACGGTGTGGGGGGGGCAGATTAGGGGTTAATACGTTTAATATAGGTGGAGGCGGGGTCCGGGAGCGGCGGTTTAGGGGTTAAACAATTTATTTAGTTGCGGCGGGGAAATGGGATAGGCAGGATAGGGGTTAATAAATTTATTATAGGTGGCGGCGGTATAGGGGGGCAGGATAGGGGTTAATAGGTATTATGTAGGTGGCAGCAGGGTCCGGGAGCGGCGGTTTAGGGGTTAATCAGTTTATTAGAGTGGCAGTGGGCTCCGGGAGCGGCGGTTTAGGGGTTAATACATTTATAAGAGTTGCGGCGGGGTCTAGGAGCGGGGGTTTAGGGGTTAATAACTTTATTTAGTTGCGGGGGGCTCCGGTATAGGGGGTAGAACAGTATAGTTAGTGTGGGTGCTTAGTGACAGCTTGTCAATAAAGCTGTAAAAAAGCCGAAGAGCAGCAAGATCGGATGAGTGATAACTATCACAGTCCGCTGCTCATCGCCCCGTACTTGGTGCGCGGCTTTTTAACAGCTTTATTGATAACTTTGGCGAGATTTTTCAGGTCCGCGGCGGCGATGGTAGGCGAGCTTAGGCGGGCGTATTGGGGCCGGCGAAGGCAGGTAAGTAGACACGTTGATAACTAGAGGCCAGAGAAATAAGATTAAGACAGAGAGGCCCATTTATCAAGATCTGTATGGAGCTTGTGGGCCCGTGTTGACAGTGACACCAGATACAGACAGAGACACCAGATACAGACAGAGACACCAGATACAGAAAGAGACACAAGATAAAGAAAGAGACACAAGATACAGACAGAGACACAAGATACAGACAGAGACACCAGATACAGACAGAGACACCAGATACAGACAGAGACACCAGATACAGACAGAGACACCAGATACAGACAGTGACACAAGATACAGACAGTGACACAAGATACAGACAGTGACACCAGGTACAGACAGAGACACAAGATACAGACAGAGACACCAGATACAGACAGTGACACCAGATACAGACAGAGACACAAGATACAGACAGAGACACAAGATACAGACAGTGACACAAGATACAGACAGAGACACCAGATACAGACAGAGACACCAGATACAGACAGAGACACCAGATACAGACAGAGACACCAGATACAGACAGAGACACCAGATACAGACAGTGACACCAGATACAGAGACACCAGATACAGACAGAGACACCAGATACATACAGAGACACTAGATACAGACAGAGACACCAGATACAGACAGAGACACCAGATACAGACAGTGACACCAGATACAGACAGAGACACCAGATACAGACAGAGACACCAGATACAGAGACACCAGGTACAGACAGTGACACCAGGTACAGACAGAGACACAAGAGATAGACAGTGACACCAGATACAGACAGAGACACCAGATACAGAGACACCAGGTACAGACAGAGACACCAGGTACAGACAGTGACACCAGGTACAGACAGAGACACAAGAGATAGACAGTGACACCAGATACAGACAGTGACACCAGATACAGACAGAGACACTAGATACAGACAGTGACACCAGATACAGAGACACCAGATACAGACAGTGACACCAGATACAGAGACACTAGATACAGACAGAGACACCAGATACAGACAGAGACACTAGATACAGACAGAGACACTAGATACAGACAGAGACACTAGATACAGACAGAGACACTAGATACAGACAGAGACACTAGATACAGACAGAGACACTAGATACAGGCAGAGACACCAGATACAGGCAGAGACACCAGATACAGGCAGAGACACCAGATACAGACAGTGACACCAGATACAGACAGAGACACCAGATACAGACAGTGACACTAGATACAGACAGAGACACCAGATACAGACAGAGACACCAGATACAGACAGAGACACCAGATACAGACAGAGACACCAGATACAGACAGTGACACCAGATACAGACAGTGACACCAGATACAGACAGAGACACCAGATACAGACAGAGACACCAGATACAGACAGAGACACTAGATACAGACAGAGACACTAGATACAGACAGAGACACCAGATACAGACAGTGACACCAGATACAGACAGTGACACCAGATACAGAGACACTAGATACAGACAGAGACACAAGATACAGACAGTGACACCAGATACAGACAGTGACACCAGATACAGACAGAGACACCAGATACAGACAGAGACACCAGATACAGACAGAGACACTAGATACAGACAGAGACACTAGATACAGACAGAGACACTAGATACAGACAGAGACACCAGATACAGACAGAGACACTAGATACAGACAGAGACACCAGATACAGACAGTGACACCAGATACAGACAGTGACACCAGATACAGAGACACTAGATACAGACAGAGACACCAGATACAGACAGAGACACAAGGTACAGACAGAGACACAAGATACAGACAGAGACACCAGATACAGACAGTGACACCAGATACAGACAGTGACACCAGATACAGACAGTGACACCAGATACAGAGACACTAGATACAGACAGAGACACTAGATACAGACAGAGACACTAGATACAGACAGAGACACCAGATACAGACAGAGACACCAGATACAGACAGAGACACCAGATACAGACAGAGACACTAGATACAGACAGTGACACCAGGTACAGACAGAGACACAAGAGATAGACAGTGACACCAGATACAGACAGAGACACCAGATACAGACAGTGACATCAGATACAGACAGTGACACCAGATACAGACAGAGACACTAGATACAGACAGAGACACCAGATACAGACAGAGACACCAGATACAGACAGAGACACCAGATACAGACAGAGACACCAGATACAGACAGAGACACTAGATACAGACAGTGACACCAGGTACAGACAGAGACACAAGAGATAGACAGTGACACCAGATACAGACAGAGACACCAGATACAGACAGTGACATCAGATACAGACAGTGACACCAGATACAGACAGAGACACCAGATACAGACAGAGACACAAGAGATAGACAGACACACAAGATAACAAATTATACTTACCTGATAATTTTATTTTCTTCCGATGGAGAGAGTCCACAGCTGCATTCATTACTTTGGGGAATTAAGAACCTGGCCACCAGGAGGAGGCAAAGACACCCCAGCCAAAAACTTAAATACCCCTCCCACTTCCCTCATCCCCCAGTCATTCTGCCAAGGAACAAGGAACAGTAGAATAAATATCTGGGAGAAAAGGTGGCAGAAGAATAAAAAACAAAGACGCCCCACATAAAAAATATGGGTGGGGAGCCTGTGGACTCTTTCCATTGGAAGAAAAGAAAATTATCAGGTAAGCATTATTTATGTTTTTATTCATAAATGGAAAACATAATTTATGTAAGAACTTACTTGATAAATTCATTTATTTCATATTGGCAAGAGTCCATGAGCTAGTGACATATGGGATATACAATCCTACCAGGAGGGGCAAAGTTTCCCAAACCTCAAAATGCCTATAAATACACCCCTCACCACACCCACAAATCAGTTTAACACATAGCCAAGCAGTGGGGTGATAAAGAAAGGAGTAGAAAGCATCAACAAAGAAATCTGGAAATAATTGTGCTTTATACAAAAAAATTATAACCACCATAAGAAAACAGAATTTATGCTTACCTGATAAATTACTTTCTCCAACGGTGTGTCCGGTCCACGGCGTCATCCATAACTTGTGGGAATATTCTCCTCCCCAACAGGAAATGGCAAAGAGCACAGCAAAAGCTGTCCATATAGTCCCTCCCAGGCTCCGCCCCCCCAGTCATTCGACCGACGGACAGGAGAAAAAAAGGAGAAACTATAGGGTGCCGTGGTGACTGTAGTTAAAGAAAGAAATTCATCAAACCTGATTAAAAAACCAGGGCGGGCCGTGGACCGGACACACCGTTGGAGAAAGTAATTTATCAGGTAAGCATAAATTCTGTTTTCTCCAACATTGGTGTGTCCGGTCCACAGCGTCATCCATAACTTGTGGGAACCAATACCAAAGCTTTAGGACACGGATGAAGGGAGGGAGCCAATCAGGTTACCTAAACAGAAGGCACCACGGCTTGCAAAACCTTTCTCCCAAAAATAGCCTCCGAAGAAGCAAAAGTATCAAATTTGTAGAATTTGGCAAAAGTGTGCAGAGAAGACCAAGTCGCTGCCTTACATATCTGATCAACAGAAGCCTCGTTCTTGAAGGCCCATGAGGAAGCCACAGCCCTAGTAGAGTGAGCTGTGATTCGTTCAGGAGGCTGCCGTCCGGCAGTCTCGTAAGCCAATCGTATGATGCTTTTCAGCCAAAAGGAAAGAGAGGTAGCAGAAGCTTTTTGACCTCTCCTCTTGCCAGAATAAACGACAAACAGTGAAGACGTTTGTCTGAAATCCTTTGTTGCTTCTAAATAGAACTTTAAAGCACGGACTACATCTAAATTGTGTAACAAACGTTCCTTCTTTGAAACTGGATTCGGGCACAAAGAAGGCACAACTATTTCCTGGTTAATATTTTTGTTGGAAACAACTTTTGGAAGGAAACCAGGTTTAGTACGCAAAACAACCTTATCTGAATGGAACACCAGATAGGGTGGATTACACTGCAGAGCAGATAATTCAGAAACTCTTCTAGCAGAAGAAATAGCAACCAAAAACAGAACTTTCCAAGATAACAACTTGATATCTATGGAATGCAAGGGTTCAAACGGAACCCCTTGAAGAACTGAAAGAACTAAATTTAGACTCCAAGGAGGAGTCAAAAATCTGTAAACAGGCTTAATCCTGACCAAAGCCTGTACAAAAGCTTGAACATCTGGCACAGCTGCCAGTCGTTTGTGTAACAAGACAGATAGAGCAGAAATCTGTCCTTTTAGAGAACTCGCTGACAATCCCTTATCCAAACCTTCTTGTAGAAAGGAAAGGATCCTGGGAATTTTAATCTTACTCCATGAGAATCCCTTGGATTCACACCAACAGATATATCTTTTCCATATTTTATGGTAAATCTTTCTAGTCACAGGTTTTCTGGCTTGTACCAGAGTATCTATCACAGAATCCGAAAACCCACGCTTAGATAAAATCAAGCGTTCAATTTCCAAGCAGTCAGCTGGAGAGAAATTAGGTTTGGATGTTCAAATGGACCTTATACTAGAAGATCCTGTCTCAAAGGTAGCTTCCATGGTGGAGCCGATGACATATTCACCAGGTCTGCATACCAAGTCCTGCGTGGCCACGCAGGAGCTATCAAAATCACTGAGGCCTTCTCCTGTTTGATCCTGGCTACCAGCCTGGGAATGAGAGAGAACGGTGGAAACGCATAAGCTAGGTTGAAGGCCCAAGGCGCCACTAATGCATCCACTAGAGTCGCCTTGGGATCCCTGGATCTGGACCCGTAGCAAGGAACCTTGAAGTTCTGACGAGACGCCATCAGATCCATGTCTGGAATGCCCCATAATTGGGTCAACTGGGCAAACACCTCCGGGTGAAGTTCCCACTCCCCCGGATGAAAAGTCTGACGACTCAGATAATCCGCCTCCCAGTTGTCTACTCCTGGGATGTGGATCGCAGATAGGTGGCAGGAGTGATCCTCCGCCCATTTGATGATTTTGGACACCTCTCTCATCGCCAGAGAACTCCTTGTTCCCCCCTGATGGTTGATGTAAGCAACAGTCGTCATGTTGTCTGATTGGAATCTTATGAATCTGGCCTTTGCTAGTTGAGGCCAAGCCTGGAGAGCATTGAATATCGCTCTCAGTTCCAGAATATTTATCGGGAGAAGAGACTCTTCCTGAGACCATAGACCCTGAGCTTTCAGGGAATCCCAGACCGCTCACCAGCCTAATAGACTGGCGTCGGTCGTGACGATGACCCACTCTGGTCTGCGGAAGCTCATTCCCTGGGACAGGTGATCCTGGGTCAGCCACCAACGGAGTGAGTCTCTGGTCTTCTGATCTACTTGAATCACTGGGGACAAGTCTGTATAGTCCCCATTCCACTGTTTGAGCATGCACAGTTGTAATGGTCTTAGATGAATTCGAGCAAAAGAAACTATGTCCATTGCTGCAACCATCAACCCTACTACTTCCATGCACTGAGCTATGGAAGGCTGTAGAATAGAGTGAAGAACTTGACAAGCGTTTAGAAGCTTTGACTTTCTGACATCTGTCAGGAAAATCTTCATTTCTAAAGAATCTATTATTGTCCCCAAGAAAGGGACTCTTGTCGACGGAGACAGGGAACTTTTTTCTATGTTCACCTTCCACCCGTGAGATCTGAGAAAGGCTAGAACAATGTCTGTGTGAGCCTTTGCTTTGGAAAGAGACGACGCTTGAATTAGGATGTCGTCCAAGTAAGGTGCCACTGCAATGCCCCTTGGTCTTAGAACCGCTAGAAGGGACCCGAGCACCTTTGTGAAAATCCTTGGAGCAGTGGCTAGCCCGAATGGGAGAGCCACGAACTGGTAATGTTTGTCCAGAAAGGCGAACCTTAAGAACTGATGATGATCTTTGTGGATAGGAATATGTAGATACGCATCCTTTAAATCCACGGTAGTCATAAATTGACCCTCCTGGATTGTAGGTAAAATCGTTCGAATAGTTTCCATTTTGAACGATGGCACTCTGAGAAATTTGTTTAGAATTTTTAAATCCAGAATTGGTCTGAAAGTTCCCTCTTTTTTGGGAACTACAAACAGATTTGAGTAAAACCCCAGACCTTGTTCCACAGTTGGAACTGGGTGTATCACTCCCATTTTTAACAGGTTTTCTACACAATGTAAGAATGCCTGTCTCTTTATTTGGTTTGAAGATAAGCGAGACATGTGGAACCTTCCCCTTGGGGGTAGTTCCTTGAATTCTAGAAGATAACCCTGAGAGACTATTTCTAGTGCCCAGGGATCCTGAACATCTCTTGCCCAAGCCTGAGCAAAGAGAGAGAGTCTGCCCCCTACTAGATCTGGTCCCGGATCGGGGGCTACCCCTTCATGCTGTCTTGGTAGCAGCAGCAGGTTTCTTGGCCTGCTTACCCTTGTTCCAGCCTTGCATCGGTTTCCAAGCTGGTTTAGTCTGGGAAGCGTTACCCTCTTGTCTAGAGGTTGCAGAGTTGGAGGCCGGTCCGTTCCTGAAATTGCGAAAGGAACGAAAATTGGACTTATTCTTAGCCTTAAAAGGCCTATCTTGTGGGAGGGCATAGCCCTTACCCCCAGTAATGTCTGAAATAATCTCTTTCAATTCTGGCCCAAAGAGGGTCTTACCTTTGAAAGGGATATTAAGCAATTTTGTCTTGGAAGATACATCCGCCGACCAAGACTTTAGCCAGAGCGCTCTGCGCGCCACAATTGCAAACCTTGAATTTTTCGCCGCTAATCTCGCTAACTGCAAAGCGGCATCTAAAATAAAGGAATTAGCTAACTTAAGTGCGTGAATTCTGTCCATAACCTCCTCATACGGAGTCTCTCTACTGAGCGATTTTTCTAGTTCTTCGAACCAGAACCACGCTGCTGTAGTGACAGGAATAATACACGAAATAGGTTGAAGGAGGTAACCTTGCTGTACAAAAATCTTTTTAAGCAAACCCTCCAATTTTTTATCCATAGGATCTTTGAAAGCACAATTGTCCTCAATAGGAATGGTCGTGCGTTTGGCTAGTGTAGAAACCGCCCCCTCGACCTTAGGGACTGTTTGCCATAGGTCCTTTCTGGGGTCGACCATAGGAAATAATTTCTTAAATATAGGAGGAGGGACAAAAGGTATGCCAGGCTTCTCCCACTCCTTATTCACTATGTCCGCCACCCGCTTGGGTATTGGAAAAGCGTCGGGGTGCACCGGGACCTCTAGGAACTTGTCCATCTTGCACAATTTTTCTGGGATGACCAGGTTGTCACAATCATCCAGAGTAGATAGCACCTCCTTAAGCAGTGCGCGGAGATGCTCTAATTTAAATTTAAATGTCACAACATCAGGTTCTGCCTGCTGAGAAATTCTTCCTGAATCAGAAATTTCCCCATCTGACAAAACCTCCCTCATAGCCCCTTCAGATTGGTGTGAGGGTATGACAGAGCAATTATCATCAGCGCCCTCCTGCTCTACAGTGTTTAAAACAGAGCAATCGCGCTTTCTCTGAAATGCAGGCATTTTGGATAAAATATTTGCTATGGAGTTATCCATTACTGCCGTCAATTGTTGCATAGTAACAAGCATTGGCGCGCTAGAAGTACTAGGGGTCTCTTGCGTGGGCAAAACTGGTGTAGACACAGAGGGAGATGATGTAGAACTATGTCTACTCCCTTCATCTGATGAATCATCTTGGGCAACTTTACTATCTGTGGCAGTACTGTCCTTACTTTGTTTGGACGCTATGGCACAATTATCACACATATTTGAAGGGGGAGACACTTTGGCTTCCATACATACAGAACATAGTTTATCTGAAGGCACAGACATGTTAAACAGGCTTAAACTTGTCAATAAAGTACAAAAACCGTTTTAAAACAAAACCGTTACTGTCTCTTTAAATTTTAAACAGGGCACACTTTATTACTGAATATGTGAAAAACTATGAAGGAATTATTCAATCTTAACCAAATTTTCACCACAGTGTCTTAAAGCATTCAAAGCATTGCACCCCTAATTTCAGGCTGTTAACCCTTAAAATGTGGAAACCGGAGCCGTTTACAGTTTTAACCCCCTTACAGTCCCAGCCCCAGCCTTTGCTGCAACTTCACCAAACCCAGGGGAGTATACGATACCAAATGAAGCCTTCTAGGAACCTTTTCAACTAATTCCAGACCCACACACATGCAGCTGCATGTACTGCTCTCAAAAGTAACTGTGCAGTAATGGCGCGAAAATGAGGCTCTGCCTACTACAGAGAAGGCCCTTCCTGACTGGGAAGGTGTCTAAACCAGTGCCTGACGTAAAAAAACGTTCCCCAAAGTTATAAAGTGTGAATATCAACATCAAACTGTATAAAATGCCTAAATAAAGCAATCGATCTAGCCCATAAAAGTGTCTACCAGTTTTATAGCCCATATTAAGCCCTTTATTCTGTTTGAGACTAAGAAAATGGCTTACCGATCCCCATGAGGGGAAAAATGACAGCCTTCCAGCATTACACAGTCTTGTTAGAAATATGGCTAGTCATACCTTAAGCAGAAAAGTCTGCCAACTGCTCCCCCCAACTGAAGTTATCTCATCTCAACAGTCCTGTGTGGGAACAGCAATCGATTTTAGTTACTGCTGCTAAAATCATACTCCTCTCACAAACAGAACTCTTCATCTTTTTCTGTTTCAGAGTAAATAGTACATACCAGCACTATTTTAAAATAACAAACTCTTGATAGTAGAATAAAAACTACAACTAAACACCACATACTCTTCACCATCTCCGTGGAGATGCTACTTGTTCAGAGCGGCAAAGAGAATGACTGGGGGGGCGGAGCCTGGGAGGGACTATATGGACAGCTTTTGCTGCGCTCTTTGCCATTTCCTGTTGGGGAGGAGAATATTCCCACAAGTTATGGATGACGCCGTGGACCGGACACACCAATGTTGGAGAAAAGGGTGGGCCTAATGGACTCTTGCCAATATGAAATAAATTAATTTATCAGGTAAGTTCTTACATAAATTATGTTTTCTTTCATGTAATTGGCAAGAGTCCATGAGCTAGTGACATATGGGATAGCAATACCCAAGATGTGGAACTCCACGCAAGAGTCACTAGAGAGGGAGGGATAAACATAAACAACAGCCATATGCTGAAAAATTAACCCACAACCCAAAATATAAGTTATTCTCATGAAGAAAAGAAAAACATCAGCAGAAGAATCAAACTGAAACAGCTGCCTGAAGAACTTTTCTGCCAAAAACTGCTTCTGAAGAAGCAAATACATCAAAACGGTAGAATTTAGTAAATGTATGCAAAGAGGACCAAGTCGCCGCTTTGCAAATCTGATCAACTGAAGCTTCATTCTTAAAAGCCCACGAAGTGGAGACTGATCAAGTAGAATGAGCTGTAATTCTCTGAGGCGGGGCCTGACCCGACGCTAAATAAACTTGATGAATCAAAAGCTTTAAACACGAAGCCAAAGAAATATCAGAAGCCTTCTGACCTTTCCTAGAACCAGAGAATATAACAAATAGACTAGAAATCTTTCTGAAATCTTTAGTAGCTTCAACATAATATTTCAAAGCTCTCACCACATCCAAAGAATGTAAGGATTTTTCCAAAGAATTCTTAGGATTAGGACACAAGGAAGGGACAACAATTTCCCTACTAATGTTGTTAGAATTCACAACCTTAGGTAAGAACTTAAATAAAGTCCGCAAAACTGCCTTATCCTGATGAAAAATCAGAAAAGGAGATTCACAAGAAAGAGCAGAACGCTCAGAAACTCTTCTAGCAAAAGAGATAGCCAAAAGGAACAACACTTTCCAAGAAAGTAGTTTAATGTCCAAAGAGTGCATAGGCTCAAAAGGAGGAGCCTGTAACGCCCTCAAAACCAAATTAAGACTCCAAGGAGGAGAAATTGATTTAATAACAGGCTTAATACGAACTAAAGCCTGAACAAAACAGTGAATATCAGGAAGTTTAGCAATCTTTCTGTGAAATAAAACAAAAAGAGCAGAGATTTGTCCCTTCAAAGTACTTGCAGACAAACCTTTATCCAAACCATCCTGAAGAAACTGTAAAATTCTAGGAATTCTAAAAGAATGCCAAGAGAATTTATGACAAGAACACCATGAAATGTAAGTCTTCCAAACTCGATAATAAATCTTCCTAGAGACAGATTTATGAGCTTGTAACATAGTATTAATTACCGAGTCAGAGAAACCTCTATGACTTAGCACTAAGCGTTCAATTTCTATACCTTCAAATTTAATGATTTAAGATCCTGATGGAAAAACGGACCTTGAGACAGTAGGTCCGGCCTTAACGGAAGTGGCCAAGGTTGGCAACTGGACATCCGAACAAGATCCGCATACCAAAACCTGTGGGGCCATGCTTTAGCCACCAGCAACATAAATTATTGTTCCATGATGATTTTGGAGATCACTCTTGGAAGAAGAACTAGAGGTGGGAAGATATAAGCAGGTTGATAACACCAAGGAAGTGTCAGCGCATCGACTGCTTCCGCCTGAGAATCCCTGGACCTGGACAGGTATCTGGGAAGTTTCTTGTTTAGATGAGAAGCCATCAGATCGATTTTTGGAAGACCCCACATCTGAACAATCTGAGAAAACACATCCGGATGGAGGGACCACTCCCCTGGATGTAAAGTCTGACGGCTGAGATAATCCGCCTCCCAATTGTCTACACCTGGGATATGAACCGCAGAAATTAGACAGGAGCTGGATTCCGCCCAAACAAGTATCCGAGATACTTCTTTCATAGCTTGGGGACTGTGAGTCCCACCCTGATGATTGACATATGCCACCTTTGTAATATTGTCTGTCTGAAAACAAATGAACCGTTCTCTCTTCAACAAAGGCCAAAACCGAAGAGCTCTGAGAATTGCACAGAATTCTAAAATATTGATTGGTAATCTTGCCTCTTGAGATTTCCAAACTCCTTGTGCTGTCAGAGATCCCCAGACAGCTCCCCAACTTGAAAGACTCGCATCTGTTGTGATCACGGTCTAGGTCGGCCGAACAAAAGAGGCCCCTTGAACTAAACGCTGGTGATTTAACCACCATGTCAGAGCGTGTCGAACATTGGGATTTAAGGATATTAACTGTGATATCTTTGTATAATCTCTGCACCATTGATTCAGCATACAAAGCTGGAGAGGTCTCATGTCAAAACGAGCAAAAGGAATCGCGTCCGATGCTGCAGTCATGAGGTCTAAAACTTCCATGCACATAACCACTGAAGGGAATGACTGAGACTGAAGGTTCTGACAGGCTGCAACCAATTTCAAAAGTCTCTTGTCTGTTAGAGACAGAGTCATGGACACTGAATCTATCTGAAAACCTAAAAAGGTGACCCTTGACTGAGGAATCAAGAAACTTTTTGTTAAATTGATCCTCCAACCATGTTTTCAAAGAAACAACACTAGTTGATTTGTGTGAGATTCTGCAGAACGTAAAGACTGAGCTAGTACCAAGATATCGTCCAAATAAGGAAACGCCGCAATACCCTGTTCTCTGATTACAGAGAGAAGGGCACCCAGAACCTTTGAAATGATTCTTGGAGCTGTTGCTAGGCCAAATGGAAGAGCAACAAATTGGTAATGCTTGTCTAGAAAAGAGAATCTCAGGAACCGATAATGTTCTGGATGAATCGGAATATGAAGGTAAGCATCCTGCAAGTCTTTTGTAGACATATAATGTCTTTGCTGAACAAAAGGCAGAATAGTCCTTATAGTCACCATCTTGAAAGTTGGTACTCTTACATAACGATTCAAAAATTTAAGATCCAGAACTGGTCTGAATAAATTTTCTTTCTTTGGGACAATGAATAGATTTGAATAAAACCCCAGACCTTGTTCCTGAAAAGGAACCAGCATGATTACCCCTGAAACCTCCAGGTCTGAAACACACTTCCTGAGCTTTTACTGGATTTACAGGGATGCGTGAGAGAAAAAATCTTCTCACAGGAGGTCTTACTCTGAATACTATTCGGTACCCCTGAGAGACAATGCTCTGAATCCATTGATTTTGGACAGAATTTGCCCAAACATCCTTGAAAAACCTTAATCTACCCCCTACCATCTGAGCTGGAATGAGGGCCGCACCTTCATGCGGACTTAGGGGCTGACTTTGGTTTCTTAAAAGACTTGGATCTATTCCAATTTGAGGAAGGCTTCCAATTGGAAACAGTTTCCTTGGGGGAAGGATTAGGTTTTTGTTCCTTATTTTGACGAAAGGAACGAAAACGATTAGAAGCCTTAGATTTACCCTTAGGTTTTTTATCCTGAGGCAAAAAACTCCCTTCCCCCCAGTAACAGTTGAAATAGAATCCAACTGAGAACCAAATAAATTATTACCTTTGAAAGAAAGAGATAGTAATCTAGACTTAGATGTCATATCAGCATTCCAAGATTTAAGCCATAAAGCTCTTCTACCTAAAATAGCTAAAGACATGGATTTATATAATATCAAAAATTGCATCACAAATAAAATGATTAGCATGTTGTAGTAAACGAACAATGCTATATAAGTCAGAATCCAATTCTTGTTGCGCTAAATTCTCCAACCAAAAAGTTGAAGCAGCTGCAACATCAGCCAAAGAAATTGCAGGCATAAGAAGATGACCTGAATATAAATAGGCTTTCCTTAGATAAGATTCAAGCTTCCTATCTATTCCTATGGAAGATTCCTATCTTCCATAGAAACAGTGGTTCGTTTAGCAAGAGTAGAAATAGCCCCATCAACTTTGGGGATCTTTTCCCAAAACTCTATTGAAATTGCTGGTAAAGGATACAATTTTTTAAACCTTGCAGAAGTATTAAAAGGAGTACCCGGCTTATTCCATTCCTTAGAAATCATATCAGAAATAGCATCAGGAATAGGAAAAACCTCTGGAGTAACCACAGGAAGTTTAAAAACAGAATTTAAACGTTTACTGGTTTTAATATCAAGAGGACTAGCTTCCTCAATATCCAAAGTAATTAACACTTCTTTTAACAAAGAACGCATATACAGGTAGCCCTCAGTTTACACCAGGGTTAGGTTCCAGGAGGAATGGTTGTAAAACGAAAGCGTTGTAAATTGAAACCCAGTTGATAATGTAAGTCAATGGGAAGTGAGGGCGTTAGATTCCAGGCCCTTCTCAAAATTGTCATAAGTAACACCTAATACATTATTTTTAAAGCTTTGAAATGAAGACTTTAAATGCTAAACAGCATTATAAACCTAATAATATAGATTGTATCATCATCAAACTACGTTTAATGAACAAAAACATTTGCTAACAGCACCTAATTATTCACACAACAGACTGCATCATCATCATCAAACCAAGTTTAATGAACTTAGTTTGATTTTTCTGCAATCAGTTCTCTGCATTGTTAGCATGTTAGATAATATTGGGTCTGCGCCTATTCTATGCATTTCAATCTGCAGTGATTAATAGGCAGTTGGGCACCCTCACCTCATGCAGCTGGACAGGAAGATAATAGGGAAGTGGCTGCTAAATCTTGTTGCTCGATAGCTAATGTCTGCTCTGTGTACACAGATCAATTTCAGTCTGCTAATTTGCACAACTTTGCTGCAAAACAAGCGGACAGCTCCACCTACTGGCTATCTTAATTAGTGCACTGCTTTCCAAAGCTTTTCAATAGCAGTCACATGACTGAAAAAAAAGGTTGTTATTCTGAAACGTTGCAAATTGAACCGGCGTAAAACGAGGGCCACCTGTACTCCATTTTAAATAAATAAGTAGATTTGTCAGTGTCAATATCTGAGGAAGGATCTTCTGAATCAGATAGATCCTCATCACAGTAAGGTCACGTACCATTATTGGATATCCCTGTATATTACAACAGTAATCTCAATCAAGTATTATCTATTCAGATAAATAGCAGTACATATATGGGATTCCTTATAATATTTCTGTGATAAAAATATATTGCTTTTGAGATTTATATCTTAATGGTGGTAGATCTCAAAAATAGTTTGAGAATCTTTACATCATTTATTTCCTATAGGATTGTTAACGTTAACATGTATGTTAACCTCAGATTGTCCTATGAATGCTACACTGGTAAACCTCACTCCCCCAAATATGAGAAGTGATAAAGGCACTAAATGTAAATAACACTATAAACATTAGTAGGTATAGCTGATAAAATGTATATATATCTTTATATTAACCACTGTTATTGCTTCTTTTAATCACTAATCATATATTGGTCGTGCTTATCCCTATTGGATTGGTAGTAAATTATTGTGCTCACGCTATATTATTAAAAAGGTTTATGTACGTCAGTTAGGTATTGCATGTGCATAGTAGGTTAATAATATAAATCTTATTACCTCCGCTAATATGTATTGGGTTCACTAATAGTGTGACAATACTACTTCACTAAATCCACTAGTGCCAATAATATGACATTGGAAGAGTTTTTGTTCCTCCCTTTTATGAATATACCAATTCAAAGTTATTGATAGGTTATGTATATATTAGCTACCTCTCATACTTTTATGAACACTGATCATATGGGAATAGCTTGAGCTATATAGATTAGTAGCCCAGGTTGAAATGTTATATATAAAGGGAGGAACAAAAACTCTTCCAATGTCATATTATTGGCACTAGTGGATTTAGTGAAGTAGTATTGTCACACTATTAGTGAACCCAATACATATTAGCGGAGGTAATAAGATTTATATTATTAACCTACTATGCACATGCAATACCTAACTGACGTACATAAACCTTTTTAATAATATAGCGTGAGCACAATAATTTACTACCAATCCGATAGGGATAAGCACGACCAATATATGATTAGTGATTAAAAGAAGCAATAACAGTGGTTAATATAAAGATATATATACATTTTATCAGCTATACCTACTAATGTTTACAGTGTTATTTACATTTAGTGCCTTTATCACTTCTCATATTTGGGGGAGTGAGGTTTACCGGTGTAGCATTCATAGGACAATCTGAGGTTAACATACATGTTAACGTTAACAATCCTATAGGAAATAAATGATGTAAAGATTCTCAAACTATTTTTGAGATCTACCACCATTAAGATATAAATCTCAAAAGCAATATATTTTTTATCACAGAAATATTATAAGGAATCCCATATATGTACTGCTATTTATCTGAATAGATAATACTTGATTGAGATTACTGTTGTAATATACAGGGATATCCAATAATGGTACGTGACCATATTTATTAAGTAGATGATTCTACTATAAGTAACCAAATCTCGGTACTCAACAAGTGTTTTATACCCATCAATTCGCGTGATAATAATGAGGGGACATCACAAACTTTACTATCCTACCTGTGTGACACACAGCAACTGTATATCATAGGCATTAACTAAATTACTTGTGTTCATCATGGTTTGGTGTTAATAAGACAGAGCTTACTTTGAGGATTTTAATTCTCTGTGTGTTGTATTTTGTCTACACTTTTTAATCAATTAACAATAAAAGTTATATTTTAAAGTATTTTCTCGTACTAGTACCACTCTAAAGTCTGGGCTTAGAGTGCTATAGGTGCATACTATCCTGTGGTTAATCTTCATACTTCCACATTTTTTGTTGAAATTTCAATTTATGCACAAGCACCAACCCACATATATTATTATTCATTCCAGAAGTGTGATTAATTGTTGATCGCACTCAGTAATTAACAATAGTGGGGATTGCCTAAATAGTGCCATTGTTTCAATTCTCTCTTTAGATCCTCATCAGAGGTGGATAATTTATTATGTTGTCGGTCATTTGAAATTTCATCAACTTTATGAGAAGTTTTAAAAGACCTCTTACACTTATTAGAAGGTGGAAATGCAGACAAAGCCTTCTGAATAGAATCAGTAACAAATTCTTTAAAATTCATAGGTATATCATGTACATTAGAAGTTGAAGGAACTGCAACCGGCAATGTACTATTACTGATGGACACACTATCTGCATGTAAAAGTTTATCATGGCAACTAATACAAATGACATTAGGAGATATAATCTCCACAATTTTACAACAAATGCACTTAGCTTTGGTAGAACCGATGTCAGGCAGTAAAGTTCCAACAGATACTTCTGAGGCAGGATCAGATTGAGACATCTTGCAGTATGTAAAAGAAAAAACAACATATAAAGCAAAATGATCAATTTCCTTATATGACCGTTTCAGGAATGGGAAAAAATGCAAATAGCATAGCCCTCTGACATAAAAAAAGGCAAGAGGCAAACAGCAATGGGGCAAATAAATAATGAAAAAAGTTTGGTGCCAAGTATGACGCACAACGTAACTTAAAACTTTTTTGGCGCCAACCATGTCCGGAAATGACACACTCGCGTCACTAACGACGCAACCCTGTGTGAAACCTCTGCGTCAATTATGACGCCGGAAATGACGATCTCGGGTCAACGGACGTGCCTTTCGTGCCAAAAAATTATTGCGCCAAGAATGACGCAATAAAGTGTAGCATTTGGCGCACCCGCGAGCCTAAGTCAACCCGCAATTTGAAACAAAGTAGTCAATTGAAAAAAAGACTAAACCCCAGGTAAAAAAAAATAAAAATATTTCTTAATATTAACTTTCCCCAAATATGAAACTACCAATCTGCAAAAGGAAATACATGAACCTGACTCATGGCAAATATAAGTACAATACATATATTTAGAAATTTATATAAATGCATAAAGTGCCAAAACCATAGCTGAGGTGTCTTAAGTAATAAAAAACAGTTATCTGTAGAGGTAATGGTATATGAAAGTATATCGTCGATCTGAAAAGGGAGGTAGGAGATGAATCTCTACGACCGATAACAGAGAACCTATGATAAAGACCCCCGTTAGGAAAATCATTGCATTCAATAGGTGATACTCTCCACGTCCCTCTGACATTCGCTGTACTCTGAGAGGAATCGGGCTTCAAAATGCTGAGAAGCGCATGTCAACGTAGAAATCTTAGCACAAACTTACTTCAACACCTCCATAGGAGGCAAAGTTTGTAAAAACTGAATTGTGGGTGTGGTGAGGGGTGTATTTATAGGCATTTTGAGTTTTGGGAAACTTTGCCCCTCCTGGTAGGATTGTATATCCCATACGTCACTAGCTCATGAACTCTTGCCAATTACATGAAAGAATGAGTCCACAGCTGCATTCATTACTTTTGGGAAAACAATATCCAAGCTATAGAGGACACTGAATGCCAAAACGGGAGGGTACAATAGGCGGCCCATTCTGAGGGCACCAGGCCTGAAACCCACTACCCAACAAAAAACCCTGCTACGTACAAAAATGAGAAAACAGAAAGGGAAAAGGCCCCAAGGACACCGACCAGCAGAAAGCCCGGAAGCCTAGGTAGAGACCGCAACATCAGACACAACTGAGCCAACAGTCCTCCGGGAGACACTGTCGCCCAACAGTCGGTCCCCCACCACGCACCCTTTACTAGTAAAGGGAACCCTGCCGAAACTCCCAAAGGAATAAGGCAAGGAAGAACCAAAAGGGAACCGACAGGTTACGAAACACTCCATAAAAGGAAAACCCCCCAAATCAAACCAAGCTTGCAAGACCTAAATGGGTCCTGACAAAAAGGGGAGGCAACGCCCAATTCAAATAGAATCAACAAGGTTTAGAACCGGTAGCAGAATAGAGAAAAAGTTCTCCCAACATCCTGCAACCTAACCTCCCAAAGCCAGGAGAAGCCCTAAGATAGGGACCACACTTCCGAAGAAGGATATAAGCCCCCAAGACAAAGGGGGGCCAGAAAACGGGCCAGAAGGACAGAGTACCGGCCCAAGGACACAGCCATACGCTGAACCGGGAGAACAAAATCTCCAATGCCCGGACCTGGAAGGAATCCCCTGAAGAATTTAACTGGCTAGCACACAGACAAGGTGCTATAGCTGCAGTGGTTCCACAGCGAACCCCTTTGCTTGCAGAGCAGCAAAGTCATCACACTATATTAGCAAGCCAACCCAGGGAAACCGAACAATAGGCAAAAGGCAAGCCCAGGGGGCATCGGCACCCAGAAAAACCTGGTCTACTGAACAAGTTCAACTAGCCCAACCAAAGGACACCGCCCAAGTTTCCTGGAACTGGGGAACCCAGGACCAGCTCTAGTTCCTAACAGTCCGGTACAACCCGCAACGGGATCCACAAAGGAAATGCTGAATGAAAACTCATCTATCGAAGAGCCAGAGCGAGGAGAGGTCCGAGCCCCCCAAATAAACAAGAACCCGAAAACTGAAATCCCCCATCTGATAGAAAACCAGACCCCCGGGAGATACCATACAATGTCCAAAGTAAAATGGACAACGAGAAAAACTTGCAAGTCCCGACCAGAAGACGAGACCACCCCTTGCCAGAGTCCAACGCTCCAAGGACTGAAACAAGGTCACTAGAGCCCTAGGCACAACAGCCACACTATGACCCAGAACAAGGGGACACCTTGAGGACAAAGTTACTCGAACCAAGGCTAGTAGGTAAGAAACCCTAAACAGAGCTCAAGGAGACCACACTGCCCATGTCCCTACAAAGGAACCAACTCCCGAAGGGAACCAGGTCCCCCTAAGGAACCCGAGGAAAGGACGAAGTCCGCAAGGTCTCAAGAAGAGAACCACAGCAGGAACAAGTCCAAGGACAATTCGAGAGCCTCAGAAGGCAAAACCGCTCAAAACAGCAGTAAGGAGGCAATAAATCCCCAATCCTCCCAAGAGAGGAAAGAAACTCTAGGCCCGAGGAAATCGGAGCAAAGAGAGTGACGCAGCGGAACTCCACTGACCCAGTCACTAGATTGAATGCTGAATACGGACTGACACAATCCTCCCAGCCATACGGCTCCTTTTAGAGTGTTTAGCTGAACTTGTAAAGAAAAACAAGAAAACACACAATAGTAATGTGAGCAATCAGCGCCCCACTAGACCAGCCAGGCAGAACAGGCGCCACGTGTCTGAATAAGCCACAGGACAGAAGATCTGAATCCCAGCAGGACCAGCCGCAGCTGGGGTCATAACTGTCAAGTTGGCTAAATCTTCCCTCAGAGGGATAGGTAAAACAGACAAACCTAGGACTAACGTGTCCCTTAACAATCTTCAAAAGAAGCAACCAGAGAGAATCAATCCCAGAAGTTCCCGAAGGAAACACATAATCGAAATTAAAGACATCCTAACCGGATAAAGAAAATATAAGGCAACCCGTAGGTTAAAGCCCAGGAAGAAAACAGGCATACCCGCAGGACCAGCCAAACGGAAACCCTGATCTTCCAACAAAAAACTGGGAAAGATCTCAATAAGCAGACAATTTGGAAATTACGTCATCCCCCTCATGTCTAATGAGGTGAACCATTCGAAGCAGAATACTGCGGATTCCCGTATCCATTATGGATAGGATTCTCTAATAACTCAAAACGTGTGTGAGTAAAACGCGAAGACGCGCTATTCTGTAACAAAAGGCACAATACTCAGGGACAGCTACACCCGCAGGGAACTGTATAGGCCCACCCAAGGCCGGTAGACCCGGGACGATCGGGAACTTTGCAGACGCATAATCAGCAAAAATATGTGAAAGCGAAAATGAGCTGCAACCTCCGGGGGGAACAAGCCGCCCTGTAAGGAGGGATAAACATAATCTTGGTTATCCGCATGTGTAGTAGTAGGGAGCGGTAGGGAACTCGCCTCTCGGAGGACAGAACCCCCATAGGCGGATGGCTCAGCAGACCCCTGATTCCCCGAGCCCAGGGAACAGGGCGCTTTAATACGGCATATCGAACATAAATGATTGACCTGTGTCAATGGGGCCTATTCACATTCTTCACAAGTCAAAGAATTTGAATCTGAAATTTGAACAGTCTCAGCATCAGAATCCTCTATAACTAGATAGAGAAGATAATAATATGGACTAAGAAAAAACTTAACGGCACCTGACACCCACAATGGCTGGGGCACTCACCACCTCCTAAAACCAGACACAAGCAGACTCTAATTTTTCAGTTGCCACACAGTCAGGAATGTGGAAATGGAAAACCAGAACGTAAACACGTCCAGTCACAAGGTGAACCGTACTGTCCAAAAAAAAAGCGCACCCAACCATAAGGTCGCGTCACTTCCAAAGGCCTTTATGTAATAAGCCAAAAGCCCAGTTAACAGTACACATTAGCAGATTGAATCACATAACAAACATGTTTAAAAAAACCCTGTTCAATAATCCCCCTCGGGAAATATTAACCCTCAATTCCAAGATACCAAAGGAGCCTCACTGAGGCCCTATAAATATACTTAATAAGTCCTGCAAGATAGTTCCTTACGGGAAACAAATAAATTACAGTACATTCTGATGAAGTAAAATGAAACAATCTTACCGGAATCTACGCCGTGGAACAGGAACACGGCCCTTCAAGTGTGAAGAATAGTAGCAGCGCCTCCACCATGGACTTGAGAGGAAAAAGCAGGCAGCGAAGCGAAGTTAGACAACGCTCAATGCTTGTGGAGCTGTTAATATGAGTTGGGATGGTTTCGCAGAAAGACTCTCCCTGCATCTCTGGACTCTAACTTTCATCCAAGCTCTCACTGAGAGACTGACAGGATTACTTAAAACTCCCGTCCCATGTCGAAGAGTACTACCCTCCAAAAGAGACAAAACAACTTCTGACACTTCTCTGCCAACCTCCTGGGACGAAAAGGCAAAGAATGACTGGGGGATGAGGGAAGTGGGAGGAGTATTTAAGCCTTTGGCTGTGGTGTCTTTGCCTCATCCTGATGGCCAGGTTCTTAATTCCAAAAAGTAATGAATGCAGCTGTGGACTCTTTCCATTTAGGAAGAAAACAGACAGAGACACTAGATACATTCAGAGACACTAGATACAGAGACACTAGATACAGACAGAGACACCAGGTACAGACAGAGACACCAGGTACAGACAGAGACACCAGGTACAGACAGAGACACCAGGTACAGACAGAGACACCAGATACAGACAGAGACACCAGGTACAGACAGAGACACCAGATACAGACAGAGACACCAGGTACAGACAGAGTCATCAGGTACAAACAGAGTCATCAGGTACAGACAGAGACACCAGGTACAGACAGAGACACCAGGTACAGACAGAGACACCAGGTACAGACAGAGACACCAGGTACAGACAGAGACACCAGGAACAGACAGAGATACCAGGTACAGACAGCAACACAAAGTACGGACAGAGACACAAGATACAGACAGAGACACAAGATATAGACAGAGATATTGGATACAGAGACATTGGATATAGACAGGACATGTTACCTATGCCTGAAAAATACAGACTCTGAACTGGATAAAAGACAGACACAGCCATTTAAAGAGCAAGGGGCCAGATACAGAGATGTCCATGAGAGGTTGACCAGTAGAGTGTTAAGAGGAGGGGACTAGACAGGCACCTGAAGATGATAAAACCACTCACCTGACAGAAGCCTCAGCACATGATCTGAATTCAGAGACTGGACCCCTGATAGTGTGAGTACTGACAGTGTAGACAGGGAAGTGACAGCTACGAGAGACTCCTCTGTAAGTCTAGTGCTGTCTAAATGTAGAGAGTTCAGACATTGCAGTCCACACAGGGAAGAGACATCCGTGATCTAAAAAAATAATAAAAAAAAATGAGCATACATACCAGAGGAGTAACAAGTGACAGCTTAAAAAGTATAGCCTGAGAGTGTAGCTGAGAGACAGCCATAGACAGCTGAATATGTAATAGAGAGACAGCTAGAATCACTTGAGGGTAACTGAGAGAAACTGCCACAGACACCTGAGTGCAACTGAGACAGCCACAGACACCTGAGTGTAACAGAGAGACAGTCACAGGCACCTGAGTGTAACAGAGACAGCCACAGACACCTGAGTATAACTGAAAGAGACAGCCACAGACACCTGAGTGTAACAGAGAGACAGTCACAGGCACCTGAGTGTAACAGAGACAGCCACATACACCTGAGTATAACTGAAAGAGACAGCCACAGACACCTGAGTGTAACAGAGAGACAGCCACAGACACCTGAGTGTAACAGAGAGACAGCCACAGACACCTAAGTGTAACAGAGAGACAGCAACAGACACCTGAGTGTAACTGAGACTAAGCCACAGACGCCTGAGTGTAACACAGAGAGAGACAGCCAAAGACACCTGAGTGTAACAGAGACAGCCACAGACACCTGAGTGTAAAAGAGAGACAGTCACAGGCACCTGAGTGTAACAGAGACAGCCACAGACACCTGAGTGTAACTGAAAGAGACAGCCACAGACACCTGAGTGTAACAGATACAGTCACAGACACCTGAGTGTAACAGAGAGAGACAGTAACAGACACCTGAGTGTAACAGAGAGACAGACACTTGAGTGTAACTGAAAGGCCAATTAGCAAGCGCTACCCAGGTGCTGCACCAAAAATATCCATGCTTGCTATTATACCGGCATGTCAACCTATACTACTTTGTATGCAACAAAATTGTGAAGCAAGTTAAAAAAAAACCTGTATAACTGAAGTCCAAGGTGTTCTCTCTAAGATAGGGGAATGAAAATCTAGGAGCGATTGGAGACAGCTCATGTTGCCGACAGTGAAGAGGGGTAATGATCTTAAGAGTTCAACTGTTGGTTGACTTCCCGGTATATAGAATAACTCGGTAGCCAACCGAGTGTGCACTATTATGCCTGTAGTTGAATTCATGTGTGCGAAGGCTGTAGGGATAGAGGTCGGTGAATGGACCCACCATCCTGGGAGTGACATGGCCCAATGCCCTAATCTTTGGCGAAAGGTCCGTAGGATCCACAATGCACAGTGCAGGGGGGAAAGCCAAGAACGGAGGAGGAGAGCTAGCTGACGGTAAAGTTGGATGACTTGCTGAGAATATAGTTATTGTAGGTTTCACAGATGATGCCCACGAAAAGGATTCTTCCCTTATAGCAAACTGCTGCTGAATCTTTACGTTCTATAACTGAGAAACCCTGAGTCCATTCCATTTCAGTTGCTTTGTTAGGCATTGTAAAGTGTGATCTAGAACAATAGTGAAGAGT